>NC_068985.1:43731456-43736172 GCF_001194135.2 Octopus bimaculoides
ATATATATATATATATATATATATATATATATATATATATATATACACACACACACATATATATATATATATATACTTACATATATGTGCGATTATTTGGTAAGGGGTGCCGATTTTAAAACCTCTGTAAACAATGATAATAATGATTATTTTATACGCTTAAAGCTTATAAGTGTTAACCATGCATTAACTAAGGTAAATAGTCTAGTATTGGGGCACACAAGCCCTCGACAGAAAAAAAAAATAGCGCTTGCCGTACGAATGGGTCTCGAACCCACACCTCTATGCATTTGCGACAAGTATGGCACCTTTACGTACCCTTAGCGTCCTTCCGTCAGATTTGAGAACTATAATTTCGTAATGTTGTTTGAGAGGGAGTGAGAAAAAGTAATAGCAATGAGAGAGAGAGAGGAAGTGGCAAAGAGAGCGTCGTGTATCTATCTTCTACTATGATAATACTCTTGTGTTTTTCTCCGTCAAACATACGAATAAATGAGGAAGGGGCGATGGCAAACTGGTAGAGGGATGATGGAAATTCTACGGTGAAAAAAACCAAACAGCGTTTCAACTCTGTTTAAGTATATGTGTATGTATGTAAAAGGGAGGTGTGTGTGTGTGTGTGTGTGCGTGCACGCACAATGAAAGTGGGATGGTGAACATTCAACGCTGAAAAGAAAACCCAAACAGCGTTTCAACTGTGTGTGAGAGTATATGTGTGTAGAAGGGAAGTATGTGAATGTTTGTATGTGTGAACCAGCGTTCTTTTAGTAAAACACGTTTGTCGATGTCACATCTGAAAAGACAACCACTAGATAACATTGACAAATGAATTAATTTGATTTACCATCCATATTCAATCCCGTATTTATGTGGCCTTAAGTCGTATAAGAAGGAAGGAAAACTTAAACGTTCTTTTGAAGGAAACAAGCAGTCAAGGGATGTTAGTTGCGGAGAGATCTTTTACAAAAAATTTGGTAATAAAAGAATTTTAAACTAAAAACTTGGATTTGTACATTATTTATATATATATAAAAAAAACAAAACAATTAGCCGTCATGGGGCCAGCTAGTATTTTATAAGCTTATTAGCGATCACCTATATATATATATATATGTATATTGTATATTGTATATTCCATATTCTATACCCCACATTAGTTCTGCAGGAATATAAATTAAACATAAAAAACAGACAGTGTTGGAACTCTTTTAAACAAAATAATATATTCCTCTATACACAATCATACAAAAAAACCACCTTTTTGTATTTATTTTTACTCGCATATATATATATATATATATATATATATATATATATGTTAGGGACGATACGACAGGCTTCTTCACTTTCCGTTTACCAAATTCACTCACAAGGCTTTCGTCGATCCGAGGTTATAGTAGAAAACACTTGCCTAAGGTGCCGCGCAGTGGAACTGAACCCAAAACCATGTAGTTGCAAAGCAAGCTTCTTAACAACACAGCCATGAAATACACATAAGTCAATCAAATTAATAAAATCAGTGCTTTTCAACCTCATTTTGGCGAGGTAACTTGTACGATTTTCGAAAAATAGCAGAACCCATATCTTTATATTGCAGACAGCCGTCGCTACTCTAAATAAGATATTCTTTTCTACTCTAGGCACAAGGACTGAAATTTTTGGGAGGGGACCAATCGATTAGATCGACCTCAGTACGCAACTGATACTTAATTTATCGACCCCGAAAGGATGAAAGGCAAAGTCGACCTAGGCGGAATTTGAACTCAGAACATAAAAACAGACGAAATAACTCTAAATAAGATATTGAATGAAACAAAACTGTTTTCGAGGAAGAGAATATATTCCCATAAAAACAAAAGGAACATGTAACTCATTAGTTCGAAAACAGTGAATAACATTTTAAAATTTTGATTTAAAGACGCCGCATCTCGCGGATTTCCAGAATTTTTTTGACAGAACCCCTGTTGGGGAACACAAAGAATAAACTATTTACTGGGATAACTGTGACAAGTAAGAAGAGCTGAGCTTCGGATGAAAACGTCTTTACACTTTTGTGCTTTTCGTCTACGTTCAGAGTTCGAATATTTGTCGAGGTCAACTTTGCCTTTTATTCCTCTGCGGACTAATAAAATAAGTACAATACCAGATATTTACTGGGTCTATATAAGCTACTATACCCCTATCTCACTTCCCATCCACACATTCGTTGTGCAGTACCAATGTTAGAAATGTAAAACCTTCAAGATTATATTTTTTTTCATCGTATGAGAGAAAAACGATTTGCTGATATTTGTTTTCTAAACAACTTTCTCTATTATCATTTGGAAATTATATGTTCATAGATAACACAACCCCCGCAAAGAAAGTAAAAATTACAACAAAAAAAGGGGAAAAAAAGGAGTTCGCCACAAATTTTGTTATAGTTAGTGGGTCATTCAACTTAAACGTTATCGTAGAAATCTTGTTTCACCAAAAAATTCTATTCAGATACAGTCCTGTTTTTTGTTAAGTATTCTTTTCTGAGGGGTGCTTAAATTCTAGGCTGAAACATCATCGTTGTTAGTGTAAGCTTGTTAGGTAGTTGATGTCTGAGAGAGAAAGAAAGAAAAAGAGTGAGAGCGAGAGAGCTTGAACACGTTTTGTATTTAGGGATTGGTGAGATATGTGTCAGTAAATAAATAGTCGGCTCTAACTGAAACACCCTCAGAACATTGTTAAGTGGAGGTTGCAAAGTAGGTTGCATATTACGATTTGGAAAAAGTGCTGTTGGTGAGATCAGAAAGATTCTCAGATTCTCACCAGTGGATTGCAAGTCGTAAAGACCCCGTAGAAGGGTTGCAAATTGTAAAGATACTACTATAGGGTGGATTGTAAATTATAAAGTTGTTGTTGGGTGGGTGGATTGTAAATTGTGAATATGCCGTTGTAAAGATACTGTTGGGCGGGCTGTAAATTTTAAAAAAATGCTGTTGGGTGGGTTATAGAACAGTTTTGACAGTCTTGATGGAACGGTGACTCACTACGAATGGATTGCGGTTTGGTTGCTAATTTGAAGAGTGCTGTTGGGTAAGTAAATAATTTAAAAAAAGAGAAAGTTAGCAAAGATTGTTGGAGTAGCAATGATTCTAACCTGTGCAGAGCATCATAAGCAGGAGAGTCTGATGTTGAGTATTAGTGTTTTGAAAATATGGAAGAAAAACATGAACAGAGGAAGGAAGGAATTCCAGAGAAAGTGCTGTTCTGGGGAGGAAGGAAGGTTGAGTGTTTAGTGAGGAATGTTGGATAAAATGAGGTACAGTGGAGAGTTGCAGCATGTCGGGTGGACGTGGATGGAGATGGTGTGTTTAGTGTGGTGTATCGGAGGAGGTGGGATAAAGAAAAGAAAATGTATCATATTTTGAACGGATCTGGACGGGAGTGATATGTAATTAGCAAATTCAGAGGAACAGAGGAGATGTTGAAGAGAACGACAGGAAGAACAACGTGACTTTGAGTGGTTGTGGTGTATTGTTGTGATGGTTGAATGAAGTTGGTGAATGAGTATTTATCAATCAGTCGAATGACCAGTTTTTGTGAATTTAATCTATGACGTTCGTTTATGCTGCAGCAGTAGAAAGCCATAAATACGAACAGTTGTACACTGTTTATATAGCAGCACCGTTCCATGAATGCAGGTAGTACTCTAGTGTGTTTGTCTTAGGTTTTGCAAACTGCCAATAACCAATGAAGTATTTCATGCTACTAAAAGAGAATCCTAGATCCTGTGATGCAGTTTTGTTGCAGACGTGTAATTGCTATGAAAGATTACCAGAAATTGCGAGGTCTGACTTTTCTAGCAAATTTGAAGTCCTTAATTATGCTTTATTGACAACAGAATCGTGTTTTTTGTAATTCGGTAATTATTATCTTTAGTAACAGATTTCTCCCCTTGACCTTGGTAAATGTCATAGCTAACACTAAGCCATAAATGACATTGATAATATAGCTAAATGACAAATCTTATAGAAGAACTAACAATGCATCCCGGCGTTGCCCGGGTATTATGACCTACAGCCACATTGTAATATTTGTTTCTTTCTTATGAGCAGAATTGGCACAGCTGATATACAGTGAATTGGATTCCTGGCGTAATGGAAGTCATTGTTTGAAAGTGAAGGAGGAGGGTGCAATGGGTTTGCTTGAAAGTGCTTTCTGTTCGTAAGGAGGATCACAAACTATGTATTGTTTCATCGTATAAAAGGAGGTTAATACGATTTTGCCCAGAAATCACATTTTCAAAATTTTAATCTCCCACTGCAATTTCTTAATTTGTAACTTTTTCGATTTTTTTATCCACGTAGAAAAATACAGAGATTACGTATCTGAGAATTATATATATATTTTTAAAGTTTAATTTTTCTTAAAGAAACACTTAATGTCCTACCCCCACCTCGCCCACCCATCAACTACCCGCTTTCAAAAAACTAAAACCTCCCAATGTTTCACTTTCGTCTGATGTTTCACGCATGCGTAGAATTGTACTGAAATAGCAGATATAAAAAATACCAGAACATCATCAGAAAACCCTACATGCTAGAAACAATGGATAAAGGACAAGATTTCTGGGAAAACTTCTTTTAAGTTTATATCGAAGATCAGGTTTTTAAATACGCTCATCACAAACATAAATTGCAGAAAAGAAAAAAGGTCTTTTCAGTTGGATTTGAGATGTAATTT
>NC_068985.1:43736182-43738814 GCF_001194135.2 Octopus bimaculoides
GGATGAAGAAAAAGATTCGCACTCTCTGTTTTTTTTTTCTCCGTGGATTACTAAGAAAAAAAATTTGGAAAAAAAGTAAAAATGAAGAAATTGGGGTGGGGAGAGAGAAAATTAAAATATAGAGACCGTGTTTTTAGGCGAAATCCTAATCTGTATCGAAAGGATAAGAATTGGAAGAAATTTAGGAACAAAATAAGGGTGGGGGCGCAAATATCACATTGGACATGCTAGAAACAATGGATAAAGGACAAGATTTCTGGGAAAACTTCTTTTAAGTTTATATCGAAGATCAGGTTTTTAAATACGCTCATCACAAACATAAATTGCAGAAAAGAAAAAAGGTCTTTTCAGTTGGATTTGAGATGTAATTTTGCGCATGCACACAGCAAGAAATAATATAATTCGTACAGAAGTTTTATCTAATGTGTTATTTTATGGCATTCTTTCGTTTGAAGCAGCAAAGTTGTCAACTTTATCATATGGGATCGTATGATTGTTCGTTAATTTCTGTAATTTAAAAAAATTTCTTTATGCTTTGAAGAGAGCAGAAATTGAAAGAGAAGAGAAAGTGAAAAGGTGACATTGGTTTTGAAGTGAGAGCAGAAAGTAAAAGAGAGAAGAAAGTGAAAGATATATGTACGTATATATGAAATGATCGTGTGTGTGTGGGTGTGTGCGAGAGAGAGAGAGAGAGAGAGAGAGAGAGAGAGAGAGAGAGAGAGAGAGAGAGAGAGAGAGAGAGAGAGAGAGAGTAAGTGAAGGTGTGTGTTGTCATGTACGTATTTTTTGTTTGCATGTGTAAGTGGCACTTATTTCCGATGTTATTTTAGTATTAAAAAAGAGTTGTGCCAAAAACAGTTTATTTGGTAGCCTTTATATTGGGTCATTCCATTCAACAGTTATGATCGGAGTTTGTTCCACCATGGCTTGCAGGACGTCCTCGTCGAGCTCTACACATCTTCCAGGACGAGGCTCGTCTTCTAGACTGTAGTTTCCGGCTCTGAATTTCTGAAACCACCGTTGACACTGGCTTACGCTTGTTGTCCGATCCCCGTGTACTGCTTTAATATTCCTTGCACTTTCCGTTGCGTTCTTGCCTTTATTGAACTTATAAAGCAAAATATGCCGAATATGCTTCTTTGTCACTTCCATTATAGCTTTGAAAAATAATTGTTAAAATCTAACTGCACTCTTCAAAACTTGCACTAAGAATAAGGCCAAGGTAAAATTACTACCAGCTTTTATAGCAAGTGGATGCAGGTAGTTTAACCCGTCACCCTCTGACTTTTAGTTCATGCAATTGAAAAAACCGCATTGTTTATGGGATGGCCCAATATATTTATATATATAGATAGGTGATAAGCAGCTTTCTTTATTATAGCAAAGATATGACTAATTCAGAAAAAATTACTTTCATTATTCACATATCGTCACTCTCATAATGCAACACTTTTGTAATTTTGGTTTAAATTGAAAGTGTGAAACCATTTTCACTTTCTAATGAAACCTGGTCGTTGTAGAGCAGTGTTTTTCAAATAACTAAGGCTGGTTGTGGAGATAACGTAGAAAATATGTAAATGAAAATAAAGTTACTTGGTAGCCGAAAGATTACTGAATGTTTTGATACCCTATACGTCAAAATCGGCAACTCAGTTTTCGAATGCATGAGGAACACACACACACACACACACACACACACACACACACACACACACACACACACACACACACACACACACACTTTTATATATATATATAGATAAATAATCTGAAAATTGTCGTAAACACAAGCCAATGCAGTTTTTTTTAGCAACGTCCAGACTGCGAGAGAAAGAAGACACTGCAGTGTACTTAAATAGGAATCTAGGATAATACAAGAGTCAGAATAAATCTATAGGACAAAAGTGACCAACAGTGACCAGCAGAAATCTGTATTGTTGCTGCTTGTAGAATTCTAATCAACGCTGAACATGTACGAAAATCAATAAAACATACGGCTTTGTATATTTTTAGAATATACTTTATATATTATTTTATATGACATATAAAAGTGAAGTGTTGAAAGGCGTGGGAAATAATAAATCTCATGTTTTGTTCAATTTCTTTTTCCGGTATGAGTTTTCTCACTTTGCGTTTGTTGACGCACCAACATCGCATGACGATGATGATGATAATGACGATAGTTATAATTCTTTCTATTATAGGCACAAGGCCTGAATTTTTTTTGGGGGGTGGAGGAAAGTCGATTATATCGCCCCCCCCCACCAATGCTCAACTGGTGCTTCTTTCATCGATCCCGAGAGGATGAAAGGCAAAGTCGATCTCAGCGGAAAGACGAACGAAATACCGCCAAGAATTTCGTCTAGCGTGCTATTGATTCTGCAAGCGATGATGAATATGATGATGATGATGATGGTAGTGGTGGTAGTGACGATTACGGCGATGATGATGATGATGTGTGTTTATGAGTGTGATACCTGTTTTACTTTTGTGCAAGTTTGTTTTACTGCTAGCTCTCAAACACACATATACACATACCCTCTCTCTCTCTCTTTTTCCTCCTTCTCTCTCTTTCTCCTCCTTCTCTCTCTCTCTTTCTCCTCCTTCTCTCTCTCTCTTTCTCCTCCTTCTC
>NC_068985.1:43738824-43743245 GCF_001194135.2 Octopus bimaculoides
TCTCCTCCTTCTCTCTCTCTCTCTTTCTCCTCCTTCTCTCTCTCTCTTTCTCCTCCTTCTCTCTCTCTCCTCCTTCTCTCTCTCCTCTCTCTCTCTCTCTCGGTCACCCAACCAAACAAACAAATACACGATATATCAAACAGTGTTGCGAAGGAAGCTGTCAAAGTTCCCTAGGATAGGGAAATAGATAACAAATACCTCTATGAGCACAGACAATTTTGTTGGGGACAAGTTAAGAACGAATGATTTCATCTGGGTTTTTTACATTCTTCAATGAAGAGCTCTTCCTGAAATGTTATCTATTTCTCTTCCTCGTATCAGATATATTAGCTATTTGTCAATATTTGTCTGGTTGTAAGGCGGTGAGCTGGCAGAAACGTTAGCATGCCGGGCGAAATGCTTAGCGGTATTTCGTCTGTCTTTACGTTCTGAGTTCAAATTCCGCCGAGGTCGACTTTGCCTTTCATCCTTTTGGGGTCAATAAATTAAGTACCAGTTGCGTACTGGGGTCAATCTAATCGAATGACTCTCTCCCTCAAAATTTCGGGCCTTGTGCCTTGAGTAGAAAAGCATTTCTTCCGTTTTTACGTTCTGAGTTCAAATTCCACAGAGGTCGACTTTACCTTTCATCCTTTCGGGAGTCGATAAAATAAGTACCAGTTCAACATTGGGTTCGAAGTAAATGACTTACCTCTTCCCCTAAAATTGCTGGCCTTTTGCCAAAAGTTGAAACCAATATTTGTCTTGTTGTTGTTGTTTAGCTCAAGGTCGGACGTCTCTGAGTAGACCTACGATCATATATTCTGTCCATGGTTATCTTGTCATGTTCAAATAGTTCTGGCCTCCGTCTTTTATTAATGACCGTGGATGAAGATCCCAGTTGTCCGCCCTTTTGTTACAGCATTGCTCTCTCTCTCCAGTATATAGTGTTTGATAGGAACTAAACCTGGGTAATATGGTGTGGAAGGCAGTTTGCTGCTCATGTAGCATGTACCCCTCTCCACGTGGCTGATGCATCCAAAGGAACAGCTCGGCGGTTACAATTTGGCGCCAGCGTCTTCGCAGGAGTTGCCAGAACGAGGCTGCAGACAACGTCGAACTGCCACAGAGGTTCCAACTCTCGATTTTTCATTCAGGTTTACTTCCGAAGCCTTTCAGACAAACAATACTAATGTGGCTTTTTTTTTTAAAGATCATAGGGTTGAACTGGTAACTTGAGCCACAAGAGAGGCCACTTGACAAACACAACTAATTACGTGACCAATAGAATTGTGATGGATAGAACTGAATTAAATTAATTGTTTTCTACATACATTGGTCAGAGAAAGATGTTGGTATCATAAAATCTTAAACTTCTTTGAAAATATAAAACAGCAAGAAACTGATTATTCTTAACTACCTTTAATTCTTCACTCTTCTTCCTTCGAAACAAAACGAAAGAGAGAACCCCACCCCTTTTCTTTGCTTTTAATCATTCATATTAATTTTCATCATCTTTCAATTTTAATTTCTGCTAGTTGGCCTTGTTTAATTAAATTGACCAGATATCATCATGTTTCTTTCTTAATTAAATAATAATGATTTCTTACATTGGCAAAAAGCCACAGATTTATAAGAAAGGAGTATAATCTATGAAGTTGACCTCAATATACAACTAACATTTTTTTTTATCGATCTCGGAATGAAGGAACTTAAAGACAGTAACGACAGCATCGGCAGAGGTACACATAATTATCACAAGTCATTTTGTCCAGCGCTTTTACTGATTCTGCCAAGCCACTGCTTCTACTGATGATGATGATGATGACGATGATGATAATGACGATGATGATAATGACGACGACGACGATGATGATGATAACAATTAATCGTTTTAATTTTGTCACAAGGCTAGCAATTTAGAGTGAGGAGAAAGGATTACATTGACCTCATTATTTAACTACTCTTATAAGCTCCTAAGAAACAATTGGCGAAAGCGTGGCACAAGCGAGTGACGGTTAAGCTTAGCTAAGCTATATACCACAACATGTTACTTGTATATCTCTTTTCTACATCGTATTTTAGAGAGTAGGTTGTAGTCTGAGGGAAATTTGGTAGCTTTTTCTAGTAAGTTATGCAATCACAAGTTTCCCTGTTGGCTTGACTCGTCGAGTTATATATGGAGCAAAAAAGAATCATTTCTTTATATACATAATGCCTTTCTGGTATCACTGTGTTGTGGGAAGAATGAGCATAAGAAAACTGTTCATATATGTAACCCAGACATCATTGACTCCATGAAGGCAGACAGATTCTGAAAACATCATGTAAAGGGGCCATGCAACCTTGTATCCTTTAATAGCTCAAATGAAGATAACATTAACATAACTCTTAGTATGAACAGCACACAACTGGAGTCATCACAACCCAACAGATGACTGATGATCTCTCTTGACGAACACGCAACTTTAACATAGTAAAGACCGCATTACAATGATTGGCTCTTCTCTTCAGAACCAGTAAATATTTCAGCCTCTAACAACTAATTAATAACCCTCTGTCAAGCTCAATTGAGATATTCAATAGTGTACTTTTCCCATATCTAGGACGGTGGTGCTACTCCCCCTATCACCACACATCGTAAACCACATCCAGAAAAGACCACCCGACTGATTGACTCGAAGATGCTCACCAACTGACTCCGTCTTCTGGTTTATGGATGTGCTATCTTCTCTCTCTGCGTTTTCTGTCTCAGAGGGACTACGAAGGCAATAGGCTAGGACACCTTCCTGGAAACGAAACCGATAAAAAAAATCATTAAAAAAAAATGAACAACATAGTCGCAGGCGTAGCTGTGTGGTTGAGAAGCTTGCTTCCGAACCATGTAGTTATCATTTCAGTCCCACCGCCTGGCACCATGGGCAAGTGTTCTGAACTATAGCCTCGGGCTGACCAAAGCTTTGTGAGTGGCTTTGGTAGATAGGAACTGAAAGAAACCTTTCGTATACATACATACAAACATACATACATGCACACACAAGCACAGATATACGTATGTGTATGTGTGTGTCTGTGTGTGTGTGTCTGTGTGTACCATTGCGTTTGTTCCCAACCATCGCTTGACAGCTGATGCTGGTTTGGTTAATCCCCCGTAACATAGCAGTTCGGCAAAAGACACGATAGAATGAATATCAAGCTTTAAAAAGTAAGTATTGCAGTCGATGTGTTCGACTAAACCTTTCAGTGTGGTACCTCAGCATGGCCACAGTCCAGTGACTGAAACAAATAAAAGATAAAGATAACACAATACGAAGGATAAAAGATTATATACACACATCTATCTATCTATCTATCTATATACACACACATATACACATACATGTGTGTGTGTTAATTGTCCAAGATTTCGTGACAAACAAAAGCGAGTTGATGGTCGATAAAAGATGACGCATGCAGATATAATAGACAGATAATGAAAGAAATCGACCAATGGGGAAACGGCAAACAATGCAGTCATTAAGCAACAAAAATAAATAAATAAATGCACTGCCTGACAGTACCAGCGGCAAGCAACCATGGGTAATCATGAATTATCGGGAGCAGATGGAACACAAACTTATCAATAGGGTTCAAGTGGGAAAAAGACGGCAAGCACAACGTCGCAAGTATTAATGCATAAATTATTCGTGATCATTACCAGAGCATCAGTTTATGTCCCAACTATACCGATACAAAGTGGGAAATAGAAGATAAATTCTAGACAGAGCACCATCATAGATTCGATAAGCATCTTAAAGACATCGCGTAATTAAATTAGAGGAACTGGAAAAGAAGGGATGCTAAAGAAGCAAAAATTTTAGAGCGTTTGACATGCATTTAGCTGCCAGCTTAGATATTTTCTGTACAAACTCTGTCGAGGACGACTTGTCGCTTCGTTATTTCGGAGTTCTATAAAATAAAGTACCAATAGAATACAGAGATTATGATTGACTCCAGATTGATGTACATCACTAATGTGTGGTGGCAGGTCTGCTTTTCAATAATTAGGTATTTGCCGAACGACATACATAATACAGAGGAAGACATGTGAAACCCGACCATATTTTGTATTTAAAAAACAACTTATGTTTTTGTCAAACTGTAGTTAAATCCTTTGTTTCAGCCATTAGATTGCAGCCATACTGGGGCATTTTTGGAGAATGAATCGACCCCAGTACTTTTTCTAAGCGTGGTACTTATTCTATCATTCTCTTTTGCCAACCAATAAATTACGGGAACGTAAACACACCAGCAGCGGTTGTCAAATGGTGGTGAGACACACACACACTCTCTCTCTCTCTCTCACACACACACACACACACACACACACACACACACACGACGGGTTTCTTTCAATTTCTGTCTGCCAAATCCATTGACACGGTTTTGGCTGGCTCGAGGCT
>NC_068985.1:43743610-43746901 GCF_001194135.2 Octopus bimaculoides
AAATATGATAGACGGATGCACGGCGGAATCTTATTAGACAGACTGTTTTTGTTCTTGTATAGTAGACATAAGCATCATTTGGTTTAAGGCCACCACATCGCCTCTGGGTGTGTTTACCGAGTCTATTCTGATCAAAAATTTGGACCAAGCCTGAGGAAAATTTCCTCTTTTCCTTCCACCAATCTTTGAAAAGTGTCTTGTGTGCTGCCTTCTCTCATTAAACCATTAAAAAAAAAAAAAATGGAGTCCCTCCCTATGAGGTTTTTGAATATTTGTTTTCAGGATAACATATCTTATTAATAACTAAAGGAAGAGCTTGCATGTGGCCGCTCGACATCCTAGAAGTGCAGCCAACTCTACCACAAATCACACCCTACCATCTCAAAAGTGGAAGGCAACATTAAATAATGTCATTGTGGATGGATACCTCTAAAAAGATGAACTGACCACGGCTTGGCTACTGGGTCAACTCACTCAGGTTTGACCTGAAACTAAATCACATCGATAACAACCTGCCTGGTTGAGGTAGGGATTTTCAATGAACAACCACAACAGTAAAAATAACGATAACAAGAAACAAAGAAACCAAGCCAATAAAATAACTGAGGATTTGGCCAATTCTGGATATTTTAGTTTTTGTTTCTCGATTAATAAATCTGGGGAAAGAAATTCAACTCATTACGAGGTGGTTGTATGATTGCTGTGCTCTACTAGTTTACAAAGCAAGTAGCTTGTCATTATGCTGCATAGGAGACAGTTATATGATCGTTATGCTCTACTAGTTTTCCAGTAGAGAAGTTGTTACTATGTTGCTTGGAGACACGTATTACTCTGCAATTAAAAAAAAACATCAATGCTTTTATGCTACGCATCTGAAGCTTCTCTTTCATATCTTACACACGTTCAACTCATGATGACATAGCTGTACATATATAATTAACTACTAATACGAACTCATCAACACTACGCACTTTATTACTTTCATACAATAAATATTGTTTTTTGTTTTCTGATATGTTCCCGAAGATTGAATTTGTAAATCAACGATGCTAATAGTTTCCTTAATATCAATTATGCATAAAAGAGAGAACAAAATAGTACTGAAATAAAATACAGTTTGTTTCATAATAAGCTGTGGCTAGTTTATTTTCTTTTACAGGCTCCCCGAGAAACTGTTTCTAAAAGCTTTCTAACGCAGTTCTCTCTGAAGGCAGAAAAAACAAACAAACCATATTTTACAATTATCTCTCACCAGCAGATGGATTTATTCAAACATGACAGATAGTAATTAGGAGATATAAAACGGTACAGAAATAAACTAAAACGGAACGAAGTAGTAGAAGCGGCAATAATCCGCGGAGATCGAATTTCCTTTTACACTTTATTGATGTTTTATTGACTTTGTAACGAAGAATTACATTAACTCTTTCACGAAACACGTAGATCCGTAATGCTGTGGATTAACTCATGGTTTTTAAAACTTTTTCTTTTAATTACTTGTTCAGATGGGGAAGATTAGCGCCCATAAGTTTTTATCAGGATCTGCAAGACTGGTAGAAGGAAGGGACGAAGCTATCCTTAAGCCAGAGACCTTCAAATAGAGTGGACTCTATTTAAATACATTCAAGGCACCATGTATTGGTGTTAAAGTGGACGACTGATTAAGTCTATCACTCAAGAACAGAAACGGGTCTCTCCAACGGGCTTCCACAGACTTTCTGTTTAGTAAATTTTAACGCACAGAGCTCTGGTCGACTCGAGGTTATACCAAAGTATATGGTACACTTTCCCAAGTTGTCGCGCTGTGGGATCCAACCAGAAACCATGAAATTGTGAAACGAACGTCTTAATAGTATGGCCATGCTTTGAATTCAAATGAGAGATATGTTTTTCTTGGACAGACCTTACTAGCATACCGTTTGTAAACTTGCTTTGGAAAGCTTATATTTCACTGTTAAGTGAACGGGGAAGAAATTGCAAAAATACCTTGTTCCTGTTCAGAGACGTAACAAAATACTTCAAAAAGTTTTAAACTCATGATGACCCACAAACTGGTAATCTAATACAGGACCGTCTTCCTTACTTACTCAGTCAAATAACGATTTGAACTAACTCCTAATATTTTCCTAATCATTAGGGCGCTGAGCTGCCAGAATCGTTAGCACGCCGGGCAAAATGTTCAGCGGCATTTTGTCCGTCTTTACGTTCTAATCTCAATTTCCCCAGGGATCGACGTTGTCTTTTATCCTATCGAGGATTATAAAATAAGTACCAGTTGAACAACAGTGTCGATGTCATCGACTTCCCCCCCACACCGCCGAAATTGCTGGCCTGGGACCGAAATTTGAGACCAATAATTTTTTAATCAGTTTATTTACCCGCTTGGAAACACTAGAAATAATCCAACTAACTCTTCTTTAATATCTATTCGGTTACCTTGCCTTAACTTATGAGAGAAAAAAAAAAGAAACCTGAAGAAATCTCAGTTTTCACAATAACGATGACTAATTAGCAAGTAAAATACTATAAGAGTATAGCTAGCAAGTTATATAAGTTGGATTTTATTAACGTAATGCAGCAGAGTTGTTCTCTTCAAGTGGCGTTGTTAAACAGATAATGGTACTGGAGATTCATAGAGAGTATTTCTAGTATAAAATAAAGATTGTTCGTGCAAGAAGACTTATGAAATACTTTAGATTAAATTGCAAACTGAAAATAACGTCTGTGTGAGGTTTCAACAGATAGATGCGGTGAAGAACGGAAAAAAGTGAAGCCCAATATCTTTCAGATTCCAAAAAAACACGCATGTTATATGCTGTTTTTAGATTTGCAATGCCTATTGACACATGTAAAAAAAAAAGTTTACACTGAAAGACAAATATTTTCTCATTAAATTCACAGAATGTACAGAAAATTTCTTTAAGCAGTTTCGAAAAGCGCAGGCATGGTCGTGTGGTAAGAAGTTTGCTTCCCAGTTACATGGTTTCGGGTTCAGTGCCACTACGTAGCATCATGGGCAAGTGTCTTTCCTCTGTAGCCTCGAGTTGGACAAATCCTTGTGAGTGGATTTGGTAGGTAGAAATTGAAAAAAAAAAAAAAAACGATTATATATGTATGTATGTGTGTGTCTGCGTCTTTGTGCTTGTGTCAGTCTCCTCACCGCTTGAAAACCTGTGTTGGTTCATTTACGTTCCTTCAAGGCGGTGCTCTAGAACGGCCACAGTAATGACTGAAGCAAGTAAAAAGTATTACAGAGTTAAGATGGCAGAAATTAATGTTAAGATTATAGTG
>NC_068985.1:43747107-43750739 GCF_001194135.2 Octopus bimaculoides
AGAGAGAGAGAGAGAGAGAGAGAGAGAGAGAGAGAGAGAGAGAGAGAGAAATAGAGTGGGGAGAGAGATTGATCATTATGTGGAATTAAGTATTTTGCTAAAGAGCACAATTGCATACGAATAAAGAATTCATAATCCTAACGCCAGATTCCTGACGCCATTGAGTCTCTGCATTGTCACGGATAACTTAGATATACTGACTCACCAACAGTCGTAAGTTAGAGAATACTAATTCCAAAATACACAAATTCAGCATACATGAATTTGGTAATTTTATAGCAGGAAGTAAAAGCATCGCACGAGAGGAATTTTCGGTACAAGAAATATTTCGTACTGCAGAATCAACAAACAAATTTTTTCTCTGCCTATTTTTCTTCTTCTTCCTTAATCAATATGAAGGGGGAAAAACGGAAATTTAAGATTAGGGTTGCTCAGAAAACGTTGAAAATTTTTTCCTATTTATTCCAAGTTCTCTCCTTGGCAGAATTTGGAATAAATAGAAAAAAAAAGTATATTTAATCTGTATTTCATGGCATTTAAATGAATTATGAATGTCTGAATATCGATTTATTTTGATTTGGAAGGAGGTGTAGATGATTCAATTGATCATGAAAAGATGAAAGGGAAATTCACCGTGGCGGTGTTTTGAACCCAGAAAACAAGATTAAAATATGGTTTCTGCCAACTTGATAATTCATTGTATAACAAATTAGAGAATACTTCACTAAAAAAGTTTTCCAAATAAAAAAAAATTAAATAAATATGTAACTTTGCCAAGATAAACGAAAAAAAAAAAAAGGAGAAGAAAGAAAAATAATAGTAATAATTTTACGGGTTATATTTGAACATGTGTGCGCGGATAAATTGAATTCATAAAAAATATACAAACATAGAGGGGCGATTCTGTGTCGCCGAATCGCTAATACTGCTAACATTGCATTGAGACAAGTGTTGCTAATTTAGCTTTTTTGGAACAAAATCTCTCTCTCTCTCTTTTAAAAAATTAACTGCAGCTGCTCATAATTTACTGCCCTGCTCCTAATTAAGCCCTAATTTTAATAAAGTAGCTTTCTTGTTCACTTCTTTCTTTCATTCATATGAGACATAATAGAAATGCACGTGAAAGCGTTTGTGAAGAATTCTGAAAATCGTTCAGTTTTTATATAAGCAAGGTCCAGTTAATCACCTGGGTGTTTAGCCTGCGTGATTGCAGTATTATTTTCAACATATCAGTTTCACGTTTATAATGTACCAGTTTCACTTTACCATGCTGTAGCTGGCGCAGAATTTGTATTCCTATAGTACATTTGAAAGAAAAGTTTTACACATTTAAAAAAAAAAATCTAATATCAGTGTAACATTTTATTATTTGAAGAGAAATAAATCATTTATACAATAGGAGCAATCTTCCGGTTTATTGATAATTGAGATGGTTTATGAAAAAACTGAGAAGTTATAGTCAATACAGAGAAATATGAAGAACTTTTAATGTATTTTTGCTCGATACATATCTACAAGAGATTCTTTGGTAACAAATCCACAGCTGTCCTTTCTTTGATTTCATTTTCTGGATCGATATTCATGTTTGTCGGAGCGACGAGAACTATCTGATTATGCAAGGATATCTAGTGACTTGTGCATTGACTTTATTTAAAATGAAGAAGAGTTGCGCGCCGCCAACTTCATTCTTTCGTCCGTGACCATCTTCAATTCAATGGCAAGACCAAGTCGGGACGAAGGAGAGAGATGGATACGGATTCAATGGCTGACCAAAATGTCTTATTTGCCCCATCTTTTTCTCTGCATTCCACACTGTTTTGCTACATCTGTTTTCCTCTCTGTTGAACCATGACAGTTTCTTTGTAGAGTCCACATGATCCAGTCGTCATTTTTGTATAGGCAGGCAAGCCCCAATATGCTAATTAATCCATAGCTGAGACCCTGGCAGATGATACGCTATGTTAGACAAGACCTGGGAACACTAGTAGCTAAGAACTGGTTCGACATAACTATAACATGTATATAATTATGTTCTGTATAATATATAAAGTATGTACTAAATGTGTATATTGTAAATTAAATTTATTTTAAAAATCACGAAGAACTCATGTTCAGGATATAATGTTGCATAACGTTATATACAGAATATATTGAAATTTGTGTTAAAATTATTTTAAAATTACAAAAATCTTACTTTCTATATATTATATAACGATTAGACTTCATTTTGATCATGTATATATCGTTTATCCAAAATTGTAAATAATTCACGAAAACCAAAATTATAAACTGTATTCACGATTCAATTTCATTATTGTCACGTTCCAGTGACGAAAGAATATCGAATTTTTAGAATACACGCACACTCATTTGGAAAATAATTATAGAAACTGTTATGATATTTAAATTTTGTAAGTCAATGTTAAAATATCTAGCTCTTTTATTAGCTTCAAATTTTCACGTTAGACACTTTTTTTAGCTCCTTTTTTCGACAAATTAGGTTCCTTTTGAACAAATTCAATTGGCAACACTGCTGATTCAGATGACATGTAGCAAATAAAAAGCACCGTCTTTTTTCTTTGCATACGAAGATAATGAAGCAAAACTGTTTTCGATCAAAGGGATTTAGATATTGTCGTGTCATACACAGTCTGTGTGAACTGAAGATAAAACTCAGAGTTGTTTCACCTCAGCCCTAATCAGCCATTCCTTCTTGAAACCGAGATTTGATTGGAAATATTTAAAGTTTGATAAATAAATATAAATTGTTTAATTCGTTTAAAAACCATGCATTGTAACGCTTCCTCGTCTTTTTCTCTTTCAAATATTAAAAACAATATCCTTTCTGAATAACATTTCTGTTGAAATATTTGAGGTAAAAACATTGAGACACCCTCCACACAAACACAATAGAAACTCTCTCTCTCTCTCTCTTCCATAGATTTATATCTATCAACTAACAAACGCACTTTTGACGGTTTAAGTTGCTTTGGTAGTATCTTTTTTCACCAGATAATTGAACTACCGAAAAGATTTATGAGTAGCACGGCAATCTATGTTTCCGATTAACCTAGGAACGGAAAATCAAATTGAAGGTTGGTTATCGTAGAGGTCATTGCACTTTGATGATCATAGAACATATGTTTGCAAGCGATGCAAAATAGAGTTACTGAAGTAAATTACGGATCAGATTACGGATATGACTACAAAATATAGTTGTTTTACATGAAAGCGAAATTTCTTGTCAGAAACAGCCACATAAAAGGTGTAAAGAAATTGAAAGAAGACGTTGAAACTTACCCTCTGCAAGTTTATTTTATTCAACAGCAAAGGGAGCTATTTTTTCGGAGAGATATGCTAACAAAAGCTCCTTTATTCTGTCTTCCCACTTAACCTGTGCATAAACTAACAGCGAATGCCGCATGAAGTTAAATTGGTATGGAGCTTTCTGAAAGATACGTATAGCTTTCGCTAGTCGAAGCAAAACACATATTTAAAGGTCGATTCTTTGGGACGAATCATATGTGATTGTTTAAAAAGGGCTAGAACGACAATGCTAAAACGTATTTGAAACAATGGACAACAGTCGAAATATCATAATGGATGGGTAAATAAGTATCCTTAAAGTGAAA
>NC_068985.1:43750749-43753076 GCF_001194135.2 Octopus bimaculoides
GGGCTAGAACGACAATGCTAAAACGTATTTGAAACAATGGACAACAGTCGAAATATCATAATGGATGGGTAAATAAGTATCCTTAAAGTGAAACAATGCATTCGTAGGTAAACAAAGGTATCAACAAATAGAAGAGAAGGAAAGGAACATCACCTTTCAAGTAACTCAGAATAGGTAAAGGTAAGCTTGACAAAGTTTAATGTAGTTTAAATATGGAGATTAAGATTGTTTGGTATTGGATATTTATCGCATACAGTGTTCTTAGTCAATTTAATCAGCGTCGTAGGTGTACAATTGAAATAGAGAAAATCCTTTCACTTTTATAAAAAGATTCAAAATGAATGGAAGACCCTACATACAAAAAAAAATTATGTCCATTTATATCCATTTACGCGGAAGCTCTGGGCAAAATATTCTGCAAGTAATGGGTGTGAAAAGTTTGGTGAAAATCGGTTGAGAATTGTGGAAATTTATGTGTTCAGTGTTCCTTGTCAATTCAATCACCGTCACAGGTGAACATTCGAAATAAAGAAATAGACAAAATCCTTTCACTTTTATAAGAAAAGATTAAAAAAGTATGGAAGACCCTACATACAAAAACTCATGTCCATTTACGTCCGTTTACGCAGGAGCTCTGGGTAAAATGTTATAGTGCATGACCATCCTTGGGACACAAGTGATGTGTGTGTAAAGTTTGGTGAAAATCAGTTGAGAATTGTGGAAATGTATGCGTTAGTCATTATACACACACACATACTGTGATTTATATATACTAGACTAGATAAAACATGGTACTTGGAAAACTTCTGTTTTAACAATGGATAACTAGTATTGTTATGTATGTAATATGTCGATATTGACTGCATAAATTAGCACAAAATACATTTATAAGGGAGGACTAAGAGGGTTAGTTGATGTTCATGCCTTTACCATGAACACCAACAAAAAGTAGCTACAGAATCAATACAGAACACTGGGACGCAGATTTATAGAGGAAGAAGAAATGTGACTGCGTGACGTGCATACATACTAACATCTTAGAATAGGTATTTTTTATATTTTATCTCTTGTTTCATTCATTGAACTGCAGCCACATTGAGGTACTGCCTTGAAGGGTTTAGGTAAACAAATCAACCTCAGTACTTTTTTTTTAAAGTTCGGTATCATATCATTCTCTTTTTGTTGAACCGCTAAGTTAGGGGACATAAGCAAGCCAGCATCGGTTGTTAAGCGGTGTGGGGGAACAAGCAGAATCACTCATATATCCACATATATAATAGGCTTCACATAGTTCCCGTCTACCAAATCCACTCACAAGGCATTGGTGAGCTCGGGACTATAGTAGAGACACTTGCCTAAGGTGCAGTACAGAGGGAGTGAACCTGAAATCAAATGGTTGCAAAGCGAACTTTTAAACCATATAGTCGTGCCTGTGCCCATTTTTTCTTCTTTACTTTCTTTTTATTCTGAGAATTCCTGTGTAAAGGAAATTTAACGAAAATATTACAGGCGGGAATCGAGATTGAACAAGGAATACGTTTCAACAGAAGCTGTATAACACCGACACAAAAGACGTGTTTTTATTATTTATTTTTTATTTTTATAATGATGACACACGCTGGCACGGAGAGTAAAGTTTCCTTCCATATGGCAAAAAGATTTATCGACTTATTGCATGCTACGTTCTCATGAACAGACTGTTTACAACCTGTCTGAATCAATTTCTCTACGACCAGTATAAATGTATTGATGACTCGTTGGAAGCTGAACACGATCTTATACAAATGAAGGTTTTTTATTTGGGGCGAAGGAAGCAACAAAAATAAGTTGAAAAGTTTAGTAGAGTAAGCAGAATCGAATTTGAATCCACAAATGTATTTATCTCATGAATCTTCAGTCTTTATGAGTCTTCTGGCGTTCTATTTATAATAGAAATTCAATCATATTGACTTCTTACTTTATATTTATTTATCTGCTAATATTGTTGATACCTAACTGTTCGAAGCCAATCATATTTACTTCAAATATAGAAAGTATTGTTTAGAATTATGTTATGATCAGAAATGATAGACAATGGACGCAAACTATGTTAAGACGTTCGCTTCACAACTACGGATTCTGGGTTCGACCCCATTGCACAAAAACTTGGCAAATATCTTTTACCACTGTTTCAACATCACCAATAATAACTTTTGAGCCGAATTAAGTATTCAAAAACTGTGCAAAAAAAAACGCGCATCGTAATGTCTGTCTGTCTGTCTGTCTGTCTCTGTCTGTCTGTCTGTCTGTCTGTCTGTCTGTCTGTCTCTCTCTCTCTCTCTCTATAT
>NC_068985.1:43753086-43755341 GCF_001194135.2 Octopus bimaculoides
TATATAAAATACAAATAATAAATGAGTATATGCATATATACGTACATGTATGTACATACCTACATCTACATGTATATATAGATGCATATCTGGGTACAGGACGTTGCAAAAAAAAAACCTGGACAAAATTATAAACAGAGTACAGAAAACACACAGGCCACATAGAGAACATTTCCTTCATCAGCTGCCACCATTCTAAAACTAAGCGTTTCGAAGAGACAGACACAGGCACACACATACACACACATACACACACATACACGTGGGTTGAGCCGAAAGTAAAGTGAGCGTAATTATTTTAACTAACATAGATCGTTCATCCTGCACATCTTGTCAGAGTACATCTTCCTCTGTAGTAATTCTTTCTTCATCCTGTTATTTTTCATTGCAGGTAAATAATGGGTTCCAAGTACAAGCAATATGTCGTTATTGAGTTCTTGACGAAGGGGTGTAAGATGGGAAGTTGCAGGCTGTCCGACATCCACGGAAGGCTACAGGTCGTTTTGAGAGATGACACCATTGACAAGGACAATGTGCATCGATGAAAGAAGATTAAAGACGGAGAAAAACTAGTATTGAAAACAAGACATGCACTGATAGACCATTAAGTGCTACCACTGATACAAATCGCTTCCGAGTGGACGAATTGATTCACGTAAATAGACGAACCACAATCCATGAGCTTGCCCGCAAAACTGGACTGTAGTCACAAAGCATTAAAAAAGATGGTGGAAGACGGTTTTTGGAAAGTGAGTGTGAAGTGGGTATCTTGGCAGCTGAAATTCGATTTGAAAGAGAGAAGGATAGAAGTCAGAGTAGATCAGCTGCAAGTGTTTGAAGCCAATGAAGACACGTCACGGTTTTTTTTCCGATCTGGTGACAGAAAATAAAAGGTGACTGTACCTTTATGATCTGGAAACGAAGGCTCAGTCGATAGAATGATGTGGCAGATCTTCTCCAAGACCTAAGAAGTTCAAGGTCCAGCAATCATTAAGGTGACTTATTTCGTATAACAATGGCATTATTCTCTTTAATTTTGGTACATAGAGATGCTAAAAATGCTTAGAGAAGCCGTTAGGAGGAAGAGATCGATCAAAAATCTGAAAATGATCCATAACCATAATGTCAATGCGCGACCGCACCCATCTTTGATAACAAATTAGGCAATCAGCAAATTGACCTGGCTAGTGGTTCCATTCTTCACCGAACAACTCGGATTTAGCGCCCTTCGGCTTCTACCTATTTGGTTCAATAAATGACAGCTTCGGACGTAATGATTTGATGACACATACAAAGCGAAAGTAACTGTAAAAAGTGGGTAAAACTGTACGCACTTGAATCTTTTCAAAGAAGATTCGAAAGTTGGGTTCAGCGATGTTGCAAATGCATCGCTTGTGATGGAGACTACGTTGAACAGTACCTTTGTATAAATGAAGAGTTATACTGATATGTGCAATTTGAACGACCTATGTCCGTTTATAAAAAAACGTCATGCCCAATTTTTCCTTGCTTTCAGTAGAACCCTCGTGTATATATGTCAGTATCCGAAAAATTAAGTTGTTAATAGAAATACCTAAATTCTACGGAACGTGAGTGAGTGCTTTTGTCTCTCTTTCGTTCGTGCACTTATCTGCATTAGCACGTGTGCGCACGTGCACATATATATATATGTGTGTATATCTCTTGTGGAGGTATATAGGCGAAGGATACTAACTTCGTAAAGCTGTTGCTTGTTCTTCGAACAAAGTCGTTTCAGATAATTGTCCTACAATGAATTATAGAGACTCTCTTGTTGTGGTGGTTGTTCTCCCAACATAAGTCCATTGATGCAATTAGAGTCGAAGTGGCTTGAGATTTAAGACTTTTGAGCAGAAGTTGGCAATGCGGAGTGAGTTCGGCTTAGTTCGGTAATATATATATATATATATATCGTTTTAGAAAAGCATAAAGCCAGAGAAGAAGTATTACTGGTGAAAGCCTGTTTATAGGGTTTCCCTGTGTTTCTTGCCGTATCTTCAGACCCTAAGACCTGTTGGCCCATGGCCTCTTTAAAATATGCTGGGGGAAACGATACAGATATAAACAATGGGGATTATCTCCCTTTGCTGCTGGTCATCGGCTTCCGGCAGTGCCGTCCTCCTTCAGCTAAGCCATCTGTCGGCTGAGGGTAAAAGGTAGATGATTATCTCCTACTCTCATCAGCAATCAATTTCCAGATGTGGTGTAATTATCGCTAATATCGCTATTACACACAC
>NC_068985.1:43755823-43757825 GCF_001194135.2 Octopus bimaculoides
ATATATATGTGTGTGTATGTATATATATATATATATATGTGTGTGTGTGTGTGTGTATATATAGGTATATTTGAGTGTGAGTGTGGGTCTGTATGTATAAAGATATATCTGTCAACATCGCTCCACTATCTACACACGTACGCTATTATCTGTAACACGTCTTCCCACTCAATTTCTTCATTTCCTACCCGCTTCAGCCTGATAAATGGTCATCTTGCTATGATTCTTATGCAGAAAAAAACATTTCTATTGATCATTACGTAAAAAAAAAAAAAAAAAAAATGACCGTCATTAACGCTTTTCAGTTTCGCATTTTCTATTTTTGCTCCTTTTCCTCTTTCTTTTTTTTCTCTTGGATTCTGTCTCTTTCACTCTATTCTCAGGACATATTTTTACTCACCTTTTTTAAAATTCTTTTCATAGGAGTTCTCCATATATCTACCCTTATACATAAGACTAATATAACATGAGGATGGAGGATATCAAGCTTTAATAGAAGATTTGTTTCTGCTTTGCCCAACAGCTTTGAATTGCTGAGTGTATATTCATTAGCGCCCACACATGTTTCTGAAAAATATTGAACTATATACAGTAATTATAAATAATGATTTTTTTTTATCATGATATATGAATATAAACTCAGCAACTTAAAGCTGTTGTGCGATGCAGAAACAAATGTTGTGATCTACTCTTAAAGCCTGATATCCTCCATTCTTGTGTTACATTATTCTTATATTAATTTTATTCTAGGAGGAGTTCCACGTGTGTATCCAGCTTTGAAAAATACCCTTCTATAGAATAACACCTGGTCGCCAAATAATGACATAAAGAGATCTTAAATGCACGTTACGAGGTTTTTACCCGAATTGTATTAAATGTCCTTATACATATGCATAGATACTGGGAGACGCTTCTTCCCCTCAAACTTCCGAATTCAACTCCTGCATACGTTTATGATTTTTTTCGTTGGTAATAGGTCTCTGTGCACGCACGCACATAAACAAATACACACACACACGTAAATGTTTTTCCAAATAAAATTTCACAGAAACAACTGTAAGCTAATGAATTTCATGACACAATTTGTTATTCCTGTCATTTAATTTCTTTTACACGCGTGCACACACACACACACACACACACACACACACACACACACACACACACACACACACACACACACAGAGCAAGACACAACTTTCGTCTTCCTTCCAATCAAGTACGAATGAGAATAAATAAATAAATAAATAAATACACTGATGATGTGCAAACTGAATATTTAATCTAGTTGATATAAATAATATAATATACTATAATATAATATACATCATCAACGGTCGTTAACGGATGATGACGATATATAGAAATTTATATTATATTATATTATATTATATTATATTATCTCATATTATATTATGTTATATATATCGACTATGACTAAATGTTCAGTTTGAACGCCATCAGTGTATTTATTCATTTATTTATTCTCATTAGTTGCTGATTGGAGGGAGGGCAGAAGTTGTGTGTCTTATTGTGTAGCAGCGGTTTGTCAAGGTCATGGAGTTTGCTTGATATCATTAATATTACTTATAGTAATATCAATATATTCCTCTTGTGGCAGCAGATGGTATTAAACGGCTGGATACAAACGTCGCTTATTCTATAGTTATATATATTGTGTCTATATTTATAATGTTTGTTAAAAATGTCTTGTATTGAATTATTACTTTGATGATATTAACATAAAATTACACATTTATTCTTTTCTTTTATTTATTTATTTCATTAGATTGCGGCCACGCTGGTGCACCGCCTTGAAGAATTTTTAGTCGAATGAATCGACCCAACTACTTTTTTTTTTAAAGCTTGATACTTATTCTATCGGACTCCTTGGCTGAACCGCTAATTTAAGGGACGTAAACACACCAACACCAGTTGTCAAGCGGTAGCGGGGGCAAAGACAGACACAAAGACATACACATGTATATATATATATATATAT
>NC_068985.1:43759168-43763262 GCF_001194135.2 Octopus bimaculoides
ATATCACAAACATATTTTAACTAACCTAGAGTTCACTTATGCCTAAACACTGCTTAGCGTTGACACTGCTGAATACATACACACAAACACACACACATACATACATACACACATGCATATATACATATATACACATACATACAAAAACTATAAAGACAGACAAACATACACACATACATACATACATATAAACACTCATATACATACATACATACATACACATACACACCTATACACATACATACATACATACATACATACATACATACATACATACATAAAAACACACAGAGAATATTTATGAATCTGTGAGTGTGTGTATAATAATAAGCGAGACTCTGGATAACTAAAGACCTCGTGGACGTAGGAGATACATTGAAAAAAAAAATGAAAACGAGGACTTAAATTCATTTCATATACAACATGTGACCTAAGGAAAACATTACTTATACCTTTATGGTGATGTTCAGAAAACACGGGAACATCAAAGAGTAAATATAACAAATAATATAATCGAGAGATGAAAAAAGGTGAAATTGTCAAAAAAAAAAAAAAAAAAAAAAAAAAATGGATCGTACATGATTTGTTGATTAAAAAACATAAGTAAAAAAAAAAAAGAAAAAGCTGATGCATAAAGTACAACTAGCCGTTACTCACGAAGCAGTATGATAAGATGTACCATACTTCTGTTAACTGTATCAGGTACCTGTATAGTCAGTTACAAAGACATACTCTCCTGGGCCCCTCGACCTTCACCCAGCTGAGCATCCAGGATGTGGTAGCTAGTGGTATATCCAGGATGTGGTAGCTAGATGGGTGCACCAATATCTGGTTTGTGCACATTACAGCAGACTAGACAAGATCAACGTGAAATGGACTGCATCGCTTAAGGACATACTGCACTACCAAGTCCAGATATCGAACCTCTACCTTATATAAGCCGGGCACCCTAACCACAAGGCCACGCACCTTCATTGAGACATAAAAGTCAGGTCCAAAATAAAGATTAAATCATATTAACAATTTTTTCAGCCATGGAACAAAGAAGAAGCTGAGATCCCAGAGAGGCAAACAAACGGCGTGTAGCATGAGCGGAGTTTATTAAACACCACACAGGAAGTCAGATTGCAGATGCAACAGCAGCAAAGCGAGATGAAGATGTTGAAAGTCATCATCTGAGACGATGACTTTCCCTGGAGTTACCTTAAAAAACTAAGATTAGAAAACAGCAAGATAGAAGAAGACATACGAGAACATTTGAGATAACTGTTAATGAAGAAAGAGAAACTATCGGAGCGCGAGCAAAACAAAGTAGCAACACAACTGCAAAAGGAAACTAAAGAACACAGGTAAAGAAGAATAGGAGAAATGAGGTAAAGAATGACAGCAAGAGTTTCTAATGAGAGTCTGGAACAAAGAAATATTTTTAAAATGAGGTTGTAAGACTAAGAGTTGGTACAAGATTACAGCATATTACTGAAGAACACAAAACAAGAAGAATAGATAACTTAAGACAAAAAGCTTAAACGATATTATGAGATGATATTCAAGAACAGAGAAGTGCGAGGCATAGAAACGAAAGAATATGCGCCGGTGAAGGAAGAGAAAATGAAACAGATGATGATAGAAATGGCATATTTCACAATGGTTTCAAATTTTGGCACAAACTCAGCAATTTCGGGGAGGGAATAAGTCGATTACATCGACCCCAGTGCTCAACTGGTACTTATTTCATCGACTTCGAAAGAATGAAAGGCAAAGTCCACCTCGGTTGAATTTGAACTCAGAACGCGAAGATGGACGAAATGCCGCAAAGCATTTTGTCCGCCGCGCTAACGATTCTGCCAGCTCGCCGCCTTCAGTGGCATATTTCATAATGTTGAGAACAAGAAGTAAACACGGCTTGACAGAATGCTGTACCTAAATAATTTTAACAGATTCTGAAAGAAATACTGCGCCAGCCAGGTCATTCCCATTATTCTTGGAATTATTACCATAAGTTTAAGAACAGCATTAGACTTTATATAGATCGGCACTGTGGTTTATTTCAATGGAAGCTCAAAATGTAAACCAAAATTGCTGGCCTCGTGCCTATTACTGAGAGGATTATTACTGTATGTAAAAAGCGTTACAAACTATGAAGATACTTCCACTTAAGACGGTATCGCTCATAACAATTTTAAAGCTGCAGCTGAAAATAGATATTTGCAAAATAAATACGGGGAAATAGGTGCGATGTATATCAGAAGTAGTAAAACTTGGGATATTTCTCTAACTGAGAGATCTGTTAACCATTATAGACGTCAAAAATATACCGAGTGATCCTCTGTCCCTTCTAGCAATTTGAGCAGCATTTTATTCTGGAATTCATAAAAGAGTGGTAAAAAGAGCCCCCAAATAGCGCACAGCATGATAGTCATCAAACGCCTATTATTCACGGTCTATTCTGATACGACTTAGGATTACCGAGATGTACACTAATTTGTAATGATGACAGAGTAATGAAGTTCACGTGGAGAATGCTGTTGATGTTGGCATTAAAATACATTAATTGATTTGTAACGTCGCGCATCAGTGACATAGAAATTTTATATTATGAGATTGCTGAGTATTAGCTCTCGTTTCATGATGGTCCCGGAGGTTCAGGTAAAACATACCCGTACAACATATAGTATATTAGTAGGTATGCGGTAAGAATGTTTTCTCTTGCATATGGTATTACTGTTGATTCGCTAAAGGGCAACATGATAATTCGCGTAAGGTTTCGTCTTCCCGTACCCAACCTAGAAAATTTTCAAAGAATAAAAAAATGCTACTCTGATGTTACTGTCTGAAGCGGCAGTGTTGTCTGTGGACGCTCCACATATAATGAACATTCCATCGAAAACAATAATGGGGGAAAATAATCTATTAGGAATAAACTTTCTTATTGTTTAATGAAACTTTTATCGAACAGTGTGCATAGTCCCAAGAACTTCCAACACAGACATAATAGATAATTATATCAAACAATTATCATTTGAAAATATTGAAGATTATCAGACTCTTCACCAACATGATATCACAGTAATGCAGCATTCAGTGGTTGCCATAGATATCAACTTAACTGTGTTTGCTCGCCGTTAGTTATTTCGAAGATGGGAGACCGACTGGCTGATGCTTTGTCCTTGATTTGGTTGGCGAGAGCCGAGTTATATTCTTTTCGAATTCCATCAGAACTCTGTTTGATTTTTAGCGCTAAACTGTTTGAGCGGAGAAAAGAGCACATATCTCAAGAACGTTTGAGATGGTGTTCTATCTGGTGTCATGATCTCCGGCACACTGACAGGCCAATAAATAGTGTGTTCAGGTGAAAATCGCATGCTCCAAATGTAGCTCACTCACAATAGTGAACTGAAAATTAAGCGAAAGGGTTTCAAATCCCTACAGATGTATGGAAACTGTAAGTAAGGATTATGATTTAGTATAAACACTGAAATACCATTAAAAAATGACTGAATCTAATGGTTTTTGCTTTAAGATGGAATAAAACATTTTTTTCTCACAGGTATAATATCGTTATATAAATTGTGTTTGTCAAATGTGAAAAGTAATATTATTACGAGACTTAAAATAATATTTGCTTAATTACTTCATTATTTAGGATATTTAAATGAAGTAAGATTTTCCTGTGATATTTTTATTCTAGCAAAAATTGTGACTCTTTCTGCGACATTTTTTTTATATTCCGTGACTTTATTTAACTTCTCAGTTGTAGATTCTAATCAAAATTCATTTACGGGTTTAATATCATATGTACCAAGATCCATAAATAGGTTTACCATTCACTTCAGATTAACTGAGACGATCTCGGTTTTCATCCTTTGTCTTGACATACCAGGCTGCTCAGTTTATCTCGGGAGAGTTTGAAACAGTGACGAAGTTTTAAAACTTCATGAGAATTTGAGAGATTATATTTCATCATTTTGGGACTTAAGTACTTAATCATACATCATAAATCGGTGACTAGAGTATATGTTACTATGTTATGGGCACAAGGCACCAGCAGTAAGGTAGTTGACTTGAGAGGGAAAGAGAGAGAGGGAGAGAGAGGG
>NC_068985.1:43763272-43765439 GCF_001194135.2 Octopus bimaculoides
AGGGGGAGAGAGAGGGGGGGAGAGAGAGAGAGAAATACAAATAATAAGGACAAAGAAAGAAACAAAGCTGATACTAAGACAAAAAAAGGGGAGTAAGTAAGACAGGGGTAGGTCAGGACACGTTACAATAGTAATGTAGTTAAAAAATAAAGGGTCCGAGTTTCCTTTGAAATAAACGGCACAAAATCAACAGTACAACTGTAGAGAACTAACTTAACATCTTAATTTTAGGATGTCAACGATAATAGTTATTTTTAATACGCGCCTGGAAAATATTTTCTCCTCTATCTTCACATGATGAAAATTACGATATTCTTTGGGGTATGAGAATAGCTTCGAAATACAATGGCTGTTGTTCAGATCCATGTCAGCTCTGGTCGTATGGATGGTCAAGGCTATTTCAGTCATGACCATCCTATCATTTATTCAGACTTGGTGTATCTAAGACTATATCATTTAACGTGTTCTTTGTTGTTGTTTCTGTTAAGAGCAGTCCTGATCCGAGGACAAAAAGGACATTAAGGAATAACGGTGATATAACAACACCGAACCCAATACAGAATTTCTTTTGCTGCCACCGTAACCGAGTCTGCCTTTACTTGTATTGACGTCGTTAACCACCAGCAAACCTGCTTTCGAAATAGACAGCCCCTTCAAACGAATTTTCACCACAAAGTTAAGTTCTAACGAGAGTAAAGTATATGACATCCGAGACTGCTCATTTGTGCTCTTAAGCTGAACAAACGATATGGGATAAAATATTTTTGCCTTTTGCTGAAATGACAAAGGACGGGCTCTTAGTAATGGGTAACGAGTCTGATTTTTTTATTGCCCACTAGGGGCTAACATAGAGAGGACAACATAATCTAATTTTGAGGTCAGATGAAAACGTATGTTACAACATTGAAATACGATTAAAAATTAAATAAAAAACATATACACGGGTGATAGGCAACACAAGAAACAAAACAGATGGAGTGATGGTTGAGTTAAGCTCCTGACTCCACGAGCCCCAGTCCACCACTGGTACCGGTGATAGACCTTTGTCATGTTCACGTGGTTACATTCATACGCAACACTCGTACCACATACTTCCATCTATCGTTAAACATTTTCTCTGACAGGCATCTTCTCTCCAGTCTCACTTTCCTTTTCAGATGAAAAGCGAAATATCTTTGCAGACCGAGGCCTGTCGTCATTCCTTTCATTCTCGTCTTCCATACCGCCTCTTCCGCGATTGCAACTACTATGAGAAAACAATTCTTACCTTCTTTCGTCAGGAAATCAGGTGGGTCAATTTTTAAAATCGACTCAGACGATAGCTGTACTCTTCCTGTACCAGACAACAGATGTTCCGCATAAGCCCACACCTCCGACACCTCTGAACACTGAACAATAGCGTGCAAGACGGTTTCCCTTTCCTGCCCGCATCTTGGACAGGTCGATGTGTTGCATTGACCATGCCTTGTGAGCTAATCCTGAATGGGCAAGGCTTCTCGGTAACATTGCCAGGTCAAAGACTTTTGGAAATTATCCAGTGTCTTCGGCTCGAATGTCAGATTCAACCTCGACCAAACCACTATAGAAAAATGCGGTTGAACCATCACCGCTGGCATTGCCCGAGCGACGGAATAGCAGGAGTGCTTTGCGATACTCTGTACGTCATGTACCCAACTTAGATCTTCGATAGCACTAGGCTTCCCGTTCACCGAAACTAGTGAACTTGGGAAACGTCCGTTTTGCCAGCGGAGACCACACCCGTTCACCATCCAAGAGGAGCCAAAGATGCCTCAACCTCAGCGCATGTTTGCACATCATCAACCAAAGCATCCATAGTCCCCCCTTTAACGGTTTTTGACAGCAGATAGAAGTCTCACAAGTGGTTTCGAGCCCTTCCACAAAAGCGAAAGAGCTGTCTTTCCAACTTGGTCAACCACGAATCTGGGCAAGGAACGACGGTTAGGCGGTAAGTGATGACCGATGCGAGGAACACATTGGTTACCTCCGCCCTTCTTTTCAGGTATAGTCCCCGCCCAGACCAGGTCTTGGTTATGTGGTCGACCCAGCTCGAAACCTCAGACCAGTTCTTTTCTACCTGGAGATCTGGGTCAAACCAGACTCCTAGCAACTTAACCGGGCCCTCCGTCCAACGTTCCACGACGCTGAT
>NC_068985.1:43765988-43769612 GCF_001194135.2 Octopus bimaculoides
TTGCTAGCATCTTGGCCAAAATCTTCAACTCTGTGTTTAGCAGAGTGATGGGCCGGAAATTATCTATACAATCCTTCTTGTCAGGGTCCTTTCTGATCAGTGTCACCACTCCTCAGCGCACAGATTTAGGAATAAACCGATTCTGTTGCCACTTCTTGTACACACTGGCCAGCAGGTGCCCGAACAAGTTTGGCATACACTTATACAACTCGTAGGGTAGACCATCCAGTCCCGGTGACTTACCTACGCCACAGTCTGCTATAGCCTCAATTGCTTTCTCAGGTGTGATTGGCCCTTCACAAGACTCCGTATCCTGCCCAGAGTGGCGCGGTAGCCTGGTGAGGAAGTTCATTAGATCACTCCCACTATCCGGTTCATCAACCCCACCGGAAAGCTGGGCGAAGTGCTCCTGAAAGGCTTCACATATCTCCTCGTGCTCATTTATCAACTCACCTTGATGGTTCACCAAAGATCGAACTGTGAAATTATTTCCGCGTTGAACTTCCACCACTCGGGCCCATCCAGCGGCCCTGATTCCCTCGCAACCCACTGCACGTAGTCTAACCCTGACAATGCACCCTATGTTCTTGGCTTCGTGGTGCTGTTTTAGTTCCAGTCTCTTCGCCTTCACCTGGGTTGAACTGCCAGTCCTCATGGTTTCCTCTAAAGCCTTAACTAAACTCTGTTCCTGCCTACGTTCACTAGCCACTAAACCTATGATATATCTAATAAACTCGAATTTAATGGCTCGTTTGAGGGCATACCACCGTTTGTTATTAATGATGGCTCCTGTTAACGCCCTCTGTATTAACTTAATCCACTTTCTGTACTCCTCAGTCGCCAAAAAGGGAAGTATTGAGTTTCCAGTAGCCAGATCCTTGACTATATACTTTATCTAGGTTCAACTCACAAGTGACCAACTTATGATCACTGTAGCTGACCAGATAAAACTGTGGACACTTAGCTATGTTCTTGTCTGCTATTCTAATTAAAATCTTATCCACAAGGAGTGTTCGGGTGTTCCATCCTATATGGATCTACTAGCTGAAAACGACTTAACAGTTCCCAGAAGCTAATATTACTTCTATCTGGTCGCGAGCCAACACAATCTACGCGTGCGTCGCAGATTGTGTTAAAGTCTCCTAATAAAACTAGTGAATGTGACGTACCCAGAAACTTCTCTAGGTCACGAAAATACTCACTTTGACTGGAATTGGGTGCATAAATCGCAACCAGTCTGATCGTGTTACTACAACTAAATGTCAAGTCCATAACGACCAGCCTACCTTCTGGATCAGAAAGAAAAATAATCAACCTTTTCTCTGAAACCCGGTTTCTTTTTGATAGGGTTGACCTGGAGAAATGAATTTCTTGTAGCCTCCCAGCAACGGGAGCAGATCTCTTGGCTCCTTTAACCAGGTTTCTGTAGCTACAATAACATCCAAATTGCGTGACCTGATGTCATTTAGGAAGCGCCCTTGCTTCCAACTCGACGACAGGCCACGCACATTTAAACAACCAACGTGAACTGACATAAGTTTTACCTTTCTATTCATTGGAAGGGGGTGAAGGGGTCTCCACCTCTTCTCTTTTCCGGGCTCGCGGGACTGGAGGAGGTAGGCCCTCGAAAATTGTAGGTGAAAAATCTTTTCGTAGAGGGCCTACATCTTTTCTATAGTCACTGCTTAGAATATTATAATTTAAGTCTATTCAGTAACTGTCGTAGTTTATGTATTTATCGGATAATTCCTCAATTCGTTTGGCATTCTTAATAATCTTCAACCGATTTATTAGTGTATTGTTGTCTGTTTTTACCGCTACTAGGTTATCTTCTGTCTTTTTCCTCCTAACAACTTTTTTCTTGGTTTTCTTGTCAGCTACCTTCGTTGGGGAGGTTGGATGGATTTTTCTTTTTCCATTATTCTCCCCTTGGTTGCTGCTTACGTCTTCCATTTCTTTTGCTTCTTTCTCTTCCTCCTCTTCATCTTCATCATCTTTCCGGGGAGGGTTGCATTCTGCGCATACGTGTCCCAGCTTTCCACATTTGAAGCACCACGATTTTCGGTCTTCCACGAACACTATCAGACTCTCCTCCCCTATTTCAATAGTCTTTGGTATTTCTTCTAAAGTTTGTGGCTGTCTGTATTAACATGTTCAATGTCTGGCCTTGCCAGTTTTGTTTTTCCGTGACAGAGGCTTGGAGGAGTGTGATCTTCTTCAAGTCCACTGTCACAGCCGCCACCAGCCAGGCTGCATCCACTTCTTGAGGAATTTTAGTTATTCTCACTTTGGAGGTTCTCCTCCCCCCATATACATTGGGGGGAGAATTACCTCGTCTGTTTTTAATGTTTCTATCGAATGGATTTGAGCCTTTTCTTCACTCACCACTCGAACTTCCACTGTGTCAAATCGTTTGCCTCTCGTGTTCTTCAAACATTTCTATATTGTTTCTTCCTGCACTTTTTCTATTTTCTTTGTCTTAATATTAAACATTTTATATATAATTATTTTCCCTTTTTCGGCTTCCATTATTTTCTTTGGTGGAATTATTTCCACTTTTGTATCATCTTTTAAAAACATTTTTATACTTTAAAAGTTCACTTTTCTCAGTTGAGATTTTCCTTGTTTTCCCCCCGGTTGCCATGGTGAAACTTTTCTTTTCAGTTGGAGTCACACTTAGCTCTCCACTTTTTACACTTGGGACATCAATATTCCTTTTCACACATATTTTTTTCTTTTTAAGGAGTTTTGTCTTCATTTTTTCTTGGCGATACAACCGGAGATAAGACCGGTGAGACCGGTTAGATAGGCGAAAGAAATGGGAATTCTTTTTCGTAATCCATTACGAAAATTGGCGAACACGCCAACTACACAAAATTTTGTTCACAGGCTTATCGCCGCACAAAATTTTTTTTTTTCTTCACACAATTCAAGTAATTCCCTCCTCCCCGCGGGAGAATTAGTAATAAAATGCTTCAAACAAGCAAAAAATAATTCAACAGTTCTAACAATGCAATAACTATAAATTCAACAATACTTTAACAATCTTACCTTATTAAACAGAGCCGAATATATCAAAAACAAGCCAAACATAAAAAAAAACACATTCTTTTTGTCTTAGTAAAGTAGGAGTGTGCAAAGCTTTATAATTTGCAAGAGTGAATGAAAGCACTTTGTTTCTTTATTGCCCACAAGGGGCCAATGAAGAGGGGACAATACAAAGACATGTGGGGACATAGAACAAACGAAACAAAGTAAAAATATCAAAAACGTATGTTACAAGATGAATGATAAATGAAAATGAAAAAAATGTAATGAAGCTACTCGGCCCCACCTAAACCTCGTTCCTTCTAAAATAGCTATCTTGTACTCTCTCATGAGTTCCATGTATTCCTTACAATCCAGCATCCCTTCTTTATCTATATTCACTCTCCAAATGGTGAATCCATACTTATACCTTTCTATATCTGCCTTCCGCTCCTCCGAAATCAACATAAATACTCCCTCTTCACATAATCCTCGTCCATTTTAATAAATGCTGTGTCCTTCCAATACCATGATTCTGCGAGCAGTTCCCGGTTTGAGTCATCTATCATGCACGCAAAGCAATTCTTTCGTTTGGCC
>NC_068985.1:43769631-43771226 GCF_001194135.2 Octopus bimaculoides
AATTGGTATTGTAGTTAGAACCGTACTGTTTTTGTTTTCCTTCTTCCACTTATTATTTTCCACGTTTCTTCCTTGGTCAATATTTCTTCCTCTTTTTCGGTCATCTCCACTGGTTCTTATGATTTCTCTGTTTATTCCTCCGTTGTTCTCTTGGGCGGTGAAGGACAGTCCACTCTAATGTGGTGTTTCTTGGCTACATTTATAACATCGAGGGATTCTGCCCTCCACCTTAACTCATTTCCACTTCATCTAACAATCATTTCTGTCATTTTTTCCAGAGTTTCTATCGGTGCTTTTATCGTCATTTCTAACGTTTTTCCCTTTCACATTTCACAGTTTGTACCTGTGATCTAGAGCACCGTCATATCGTCCTCGTTTCCTTTGAGGACTGCAGTTGCTATCCAGGTCACATCTATTTCTGGTGGTATTCCTTCAACACTGACCTTTGCTGCACGTCTACCCATGTAGGTGGGTAACAGCACCATGTCCTCGTCTTTTACATTTTTTGCTGCGTGTCTTATTACATTTTCTTCCTTTCTAAATCTTACTTCTGCCGTTCCAAATCTTGCTCCTCTCTTGATATATACGATGTCGTGCCACAAGGGCCTCAACACCTTTACCACTTGACTTGTGGTCACAATGTCAAGCTTTCCTGCCTTTATTGAGAAAGTCTTGTAAATAATCGTTTTTGTTCTGATATCTTTTAATATTTCCTTCGGAGGGGACAATTCTACGTTGAAACCTTTTTGAACTTTTCCATTTTCTTTAAATCTATTTCTTCCTGTTGTCTTTTTGCCACATCTGCAAATCTTTTCTCTCCTATAACTCTTAACAGTTCGTCTTCAGAAGTCGACAACTCAGACCCACTAAGTCTGAATAAAACATTTTCTTCTTATCCATGGCTAACTTTTCTCATAAGAGGAGAGAAAGCACAAACTGCCACAAGGCAGCACAATTCAATAAACAGAGTATTTAAAAACACTTACACAAAAATCAAACACAAAAATTTAACACGTCTTAACAGCAGCAAAACGACTCACCAACCAAAAGTGAATGAAAACACCGGATTTCTTTATTACCCACGAGGGGCATACATAGACAGGACAACACAAGACATGTGGGGACATATAACAATTAAAATTAGAATTATGAAAAACATGGACGATAAATGATAATATGAAAAATGTGCCACCTACCACACCTCAACAGCATCATTTACGTCCTTTACATATCCAGTTAAAGTTGACCCCATATTGTTCCTCTAATTTCTCATTTTCTATCTCGTCCGGTACGTTCTTTATATCACATACCACCTCTCTATATCTCACTCCCTCTTTACACTCTCTGATCATTTTCATTCTACACTCCGGCACCAATGCGCCTAAGACCATATTTTCTTTTTTATTTCCTTTCATGTTTATAACTTTCACATCCTTCCATTGCAACAATTTATTTTTCGCTTCCATTTTTACACCCTTAAACACAGCACAAGCATAACAAGTGGGAGGGGGCATTTTGTGTGTTTTTTTTGTATGATTGTTGCTCTTTTTTTTTCTTTTCTGTGTCGGTGGGGAATGGGTAGCTTCGATGTATGT
>NC_068985.1:43771440-43772468 GCF_001194135.2 Octopus bimaculoides
ACTTAAACTGTTCTTTTCCCTCTTCCTCTGTTTTCTTTCAGTAATTTGCTATCCATCTTCCTCATTTCTGGTTCCTTCTCTGCTTTCTCTTGGGTTTGCTTATTTTTCAGAGGGCAGTCCGCTCTAATGTGGCCCTTTTAGCCACATTTATAGCAACGAGGGATTCTGCCCTCAATCCACACTTTCATTATTGTTTCTCCGACCGTCACTGTTTGTGCAAGCTTCTAAATTTTCTATCTTACTTTGTATTATAATTTCCAGAATTTTACCATGCCAATTAGTGGCTTCTGTTTCTGTGGCCTGGAGTACGGTGACCTCTTTCTCGCTTCCTAGAAGTACAGCCGCCGCCACCAAAGCCACATCTATTTCAGGGGAGATTCCCTCCACCCTGACCTTGGAAGTTCTTTTTCCAAGGTTTGTGGGTAGGAGGATTGCCCTTTCCGTTTTCATTGATTTTACAGAGTTATCTTTTGCTTTTTCTTTGTTCTTGAAATATACCTCAACAGTGCCGGATCTGGCAAGATACGTTATGTCTTGCCAGATTGGCCCTCAACGCCTTTTCAATTTCTCCTGTCTGTTCATTTTCTAATCTTTTCTCCTTGATACAATAAACTTTATACACAATTTTCTTTTCTTCCATTTTCTCTAGTATTTCTTGTGGTGGTGAAGTTTCACGTTACCACCTTTTTTTTTTTTTAACATTTTTTTCAAAGTTTTTAAAGTTTTTGAGGCTTACCTCTTTCTTTGACACTTCCGTCACTTCCTCAAAACTTTTCTCCTTTAAAACCTTGTCCATCTTCTTTACAGCTACCACAAACTCCTCTTCAGACGACGACAGTTCCGAGTACGCCACTTCTGATTCACTTAAGTCCGAATAAGACGCAGCCATCTTTCCTCAAAATGTTGAGGGGCAGCACAACCACATAAACTCACGTTTAAGAAACCACAAGGATTTTAACCAGAAAAACACTACACTGTACACCAAAAGTGTATGAAAAAACCTCTGGCAAGTGCATATTGCATTTTAT
>NC_068985.1:43773130-43776023 GCF_001194135.2 Octopus bimaculoides
ACATATATATTTGTGTCTTTGTGTCTGTGTTTATTCTCCCCACCATCGCTTGACAACCAATGTTCCTGTGTTTATGTCCCTGTAACTTTGCGCTTTGGCAAAAGAGACTGATAGAATAAGTACCAGGGTTACAAAGAATAAATCCTGGGATCGATTTTTTCGACTAAAAAGACGGTGCTCCAGCATGGCCGCAGTCAAATGACTGAAACAAGTAAAAGAATAAAAGAAAAAAAAAACAAGAATACCCAGGACTCTAATCTTCCTGACAAATATATAGGGCACAGTATTAGGATCGTTTTGACCAAAGAATAAATATAGACTAAATAAAATAAAAGTGATGGCATACAGTTGAGGGATTGAGAGAACAAACATTAGAAGTTATTATCCGATTGAGAAAATATTTAATGAATGATTTTGTAAAATAATCATATTTTCCTCTAAATGGGCGATAGTACATTTATTATGTTTTATTGTAAAATGGTAAGCTATAAATGTATAATGTAAATATAATACTTGTAATGTCTTCTTTATTGTCGTTTTATTTCATAACCATTACTGATTACGTTACATAATTAGATTACGTTACCTAGGTAATTACTTATAGTGAATACATACACACACACACACACACATATATAATCCAAATAATAAGAAGACAACGAAAATTCTTTAATAGAATGTGTTTAAAAATTCTCTTTATCTTATTATTATTTAGATTGTTTACTCTTCGCCAAACCCACTTTATGGTGTGATCGTTGTGATCGTCGTGAAACTTGGATTTTCTACACCTAGAACCCAGCCCCAGTATTCGGGTCGAGTGCTTCTCTGGAAATACCCTAACTTTACACCCTACCAAGATCTTATATATATTACACACACACACACACACACACACACACACACACACACACACACACACACACACACACACACACACACACACACACACACACACACACACACACATGTAAGTTGAAAATGCACTGAGTCTTATCTATTCATTTATTTTTTTTTAGAAGGAACTGTCTTGCTGTTGCATTGTCCCACGTCTTTCTGTCATCAGAGAAATCTGTGAAACCGGATAAGTTTTAAAAAATAAAAAATCTAAACGGCACCCAGTGCATTTTCAAATTCTATTTTTTATATTTCCACCCTTATAGACAAAAAGAACTTTGTCTTCTATATATACCATATACGACAAACTTTTTTCATTTTGTATACAATTGTATGCAGTGCTCCATCTACCAAATCCATTCGCAGGGCTTTGGTCAGCCTGAAGCTATGGTAGGAGACACTTTCGCAAGGTGCTGCACAGTGGGCTTGAACTCAAGAGCAGATGGTTGGGAAGCAAGCTTCTTACCACATAACCACATCCACCATAAGAAAATGTAAAAAAGTCAATTAAAAATACACACACACACACACAAAAAAGAACGGTGTTATTTTAAGGGATTTTTTGGTTGCTATTTTTACGAGAACGAACGACTACCAAGGGGGCCACTCTAATTCCTTATCCTTCCCTACCACCCTGCTGGCTCGTGTAAAACATATACAGAACTGACATATCCCTTCCCAGTAAAGGAAGATGTCTATCAACTGTTAAGTGTCGTGTGACAGATTGATATCAGCCAGCTTCTGTATTACACACAGCGCCCACCCGACAGAGGCAGATGACATCCAGCCAATCAGTCAACAATCAGCCCTTACCAATTACCAAGATCCCTCATTATTACCCCTTCTCGATATCAAGGCCTTCACCGTCACATCCGTTAATAACCCTCAACTTTTGTTATGTGCTGTGTTGTGTCGCGTTTTCTGTGTATGTGTGTGTATGTTTGTTTGTTGAGCAGCTACCACAAGAAATAAATGAATGAAATGTGGAACTCCCTTTCTGTTTAGGATATATTTTTCTTATTTTTCCTACCAATTATACTCACTGCACCCACACACTTCCAGTGCGGTGGGGAAGGGTTTCATTCAGAGTGTGCGTGTGGGCGCAGCCTTCACGAAAGTTAACACGAAATCGAATAAATAAACAAAAGAAAAAGGAAAAGAGAAACGGTTGGCTAGAACGGACTAAGGAAGGACTATACAGGAGTGTGAACATGAAAAACTAGACGATTAGTTGGCAAAAATAAATGTTTACACACGCATACACGCGCACGAGCACACACACACTCGCGCGCGCGCACTTACACTACTACTGCCATCCACAAGCATATACTCACCTATCCAGTTTCCGCTGATTAACCGGTGAATACATACATACATACATACACACACACACACACACACATATATACACACAGACATGCAGGAAGTAAATAGACACGTTCAATTTTCAGAATCTTTTATTTAATTCGCAAAGCGAACAATTGAAATGTAATCGATAAGTAGGACTACATACTTTAGTATTTAGTTGACATTCCCTTTGCAATTTTTAATTCAGAAACTCTTTTTGGTATTGAACTGATGAGCTTTGTGATTGTCTCTTGTGGAATTTCTGCCCATTTTTCACTCAACAATCGAAATAATTCATCTTTAGATTTAGGTTCTGTCGAGTTTTTCGTATAGCTCTATCTATCTATCAATTGGGTTCATGTCAGGAGATTGGCTCGGCCAAGGAAGCTTTTTGATCCCATTTTCAGTCAGCCATTATTGATTCCTTTTCGCTGTGTGGCATGGAGCCCCATCTTCCATGATTAAAAACTCATTTTTCGTTATGTTATCGTGTGAATACATCGGAAGTAGTCCTTGCTTAAGTATTTCGATGTATTTTTCAGAGTTTATGGTTCCAACACATTGAATCAGCTCAGAATGACCATTGCTGGTGACAGCTCCCCATACCATTACAGAGATACCGCCATGTTTCACAGTTGATCGGAGTCGTTTC
>NC_068985.1:43778474-43783267 GCF_001194135.2 Octopus bimaculoides
ATATATATATATATACACACGATGGCGTGCGACAGATTTCTTTCAGATTGCGTCTACCAAATCCTCTCACAAGGATTTGGTCAGCCTAGAGCTATAGTAGAAGACGACCAAGATGCCAGACGGTGGGACTGAACCCGGAACTATGTGGTTGGGAAGCAGGCTTCTTACCACTCAGCAACGCTTGTTGCTTATCATTCACTATTAATCATACTTATATCTAACAGAATTATGAATAACACGATTTTCAGAACATTCAAGTATATGTATGTTTTCTAAAGACTTTATTTATAGTTGGAAAAATCAGTAGTACACGTAAGTTTCCTAGTACGACATATTATTTGAGAACCACTGCTCTGCACGATTCCCAGTTGGTTTAAAATAAAAGCTAAATCTGTACTCGGACTCTTGAGGGTTATATGCACTATGAACATGGAGTCAAAATCTAGATTCTTGACGTTGACTTCATGTTCATAGTATGCTCGATAATCGGTGTTTTTGACCATTTTTTGCCTGTGGATCCCTTTGATTCCTGTTTTACTTGGAGTGGCCCTCACAGCAATTCGATGTTTAAAAAATCCTGTTATATTTTTATAATTAAATATTATTAGAAATTGTAGAAAAATAATCATTAAAATATTTTGTATATTGTAGACGTATAATCAATTTATTGCAGATAAATTTTAACAGTAAAATCTTATATGGACCTCAGTTGCGAACTACTGGCCTAGAAGTTCTGAACTAAGTATTGTCTAGACATTTTGCTACTAATTCTAATCAACCTTTCACTGATCCAAGAATAGGGATTTTGTGGAAGTTAATAGAAGGAGTGGGGTTAGAAGTAGATGGCAAAAGAGGGGAACGCAGGGTCTCCGAGAAAAATTTTGCCACAGAACAGAACAATTCAAGACATTTGTGGTGCCTGTTTTTCTTTTCAGGAAAGTACCCGGCAAAAATGAGGGACTCACCTCTTATAGGGCCTTGCTTCTAGGTGGTCTCTTGTCCAGTTAAAATATTCAGCTGAATCTCCCCGCAAGCTGTCCACTACCGTCTTAAAAGATAATGTAATTTAAGATACACTGTGCCTAAAATAAAATGAAGAAGCTGATTTGCAGTGGAACAATAAAGTTTTCCTCACAAATTAATATGTATTTCAGAAGTTATTCCCTTAAAATTTTTCATTATCTTTTACAGTCGAACACTAGCAGTTTTTGTTTACACGATCCCTTTATCTGTTAGATGTTGTGAAATCTATCCCAAATCATATCCTACAAACTTAATGAAGTAAAAGCATATTAAAGTCGCTGAGACCTGCAAGATATATCAGCCCTGTCAGGCTGATCTGGAATAAAACAACCACAATAGGTAGTAACATATTGGTTTGAACTTTTGACACAAGGCCAACAATTGTGAGGAGAGAGAGAGAGCAAATTGATTACATCGACTTCTATACATGGTATTTATTTTATCGACCCCAAACGGATGAAAGACAAAGTCAACCTCAACGGAATTTGAACTAGGAGCGTAAAGAATCCCAAGAAATATCATTAAACATTTTATTCGACATACTAATGATGCTACCAGCCCGCAATATTTTGGCGTGAAGTATTGCTGATTTGAACATACAGAAATTCCTGACTTAATTACAAGATGATCTTTTTTCCAGAAAAGATGATTTCTTGTTGTATCGACCCAACAATATTTCTGGTACATATTTTATCACCACCTCAGGTAGGAAATATGGAGACGACTGCAGAGGAATTTTAATTCAGATCTACAGATGTAAGTCTGGCTTCCTAGCACTCTATATACTCACCGTCCTTATGTATTCTGTAATTCTTTTCCTAGTTCTAGTCACTGGACTGCAGCCATGCCCGAGCACCGACTTCAGGGATTTACTCAATTTTATCGCCTCAAAAACTTCAGTATTAATTTTATCGATCTTTGTTTAAGGGATGGCTCAATTTATCTATCGAGCTTATCCCTTTAACAAATTACTCCTCCCGTGGAACAAATACCGTAAGAAATTTACACCACTTTACATCGGTAAGCACGTAGGCACAGTTACCCCACTTTGTACATATACATATACGACGGGCTTCCACACAGATTCTGTTCACTAAATTTCTTTGAAAAGGCACTGGTGAATCTGTGGTTATAATGGGAGACACATGCTAAGATGCCGCACAGTGCAATCGTAGACAGAAACACGTGAATGCACAGCGGCCATACGTTACTGAATTCAAATTCCACCAACAGTTTATAGGAAAACAGCATACTTTTTATAGTCACCTAGTCAGAGATGAAAGGACAGATGTCAGGATAACTTTTCGGGGCCTCTGGAACTGGTGGAGCGAAAGGTAGTAGTGATATCTAGACTAGAATCATGGTCAAGCAGTTAAGGAGCTAAAGGTGAAGGCTAAACTGGGCTATAGGTGAAATCTATGATTACATCAAGTCTAGTATGAATTTGAACTCAAAACGTATTTTAAAGGAATTTTGTTCGGCCCTCTATCAATTCTGCGTTTCCCCGCTTTAAATGTAAGTCATATTGGTTTCAAATGTTGGCACACGGCCAGCAATTCTGGGAGAGGGGGTAAGTCGATTATATCGACCCTAGTGCTCAACTGGTACTTATTTGATCGACCCCAAACGGATGAAAACGCAAAGTTGACCCCGGTGGAATTTGAACTCAGAACGTAAAGACAGACGAAATGCCGCTAAGCATTTTGCCCAGTGTGTTAATGATCTTGCCAGCTTGCTGCCTTCTCTGTATAAGTTATATGGAAATTCTTTATCAATTTCAGACATTTTTATAAAACATGTTGCAACACCTGTACGACGCTCGTTTTAATTTTGAATTGATAAGTTTACAATTTGTACACATCGTTGGGCGGACATCTCAAAGGTTATGTAAGTTTTAACATGCTGTACAATCTATTTGTATTTAGTGTGCAGAACGCTCCCATGAAGTACTTTCATTCGGCTATATTGTGTGTACAAATTATAATTTGCGTTTTAATTAAAAACAAACAGCAATCAGAAACTAAAGCCACCATGGGTAATTTGATAATGTCAGAAACCTGTTGGATTTGTTCGTTTGAGTGTGTTGGCGTGAGTGAAAATACATTTTAATGAATAACTTGTATGTTTTGGGTAGATTTCATGGACCTGTCCCTATGACCATAATAAGATGATTGAAACCAGTGCTGTAGTAGATTTGGACGAAATTTACTTCTGGTTACATATATATATGTGTGCAAGCTATCTATCTATCTATCTATCTATCTATCTATCTATCTATCTATCTATCTATCTATCTATCTATCCGTCTGTCTGCTTGTCTGTCTGTCTGTGCCTGTCTGTTTGTGTACGTATTTATTCAATCACCCAAAATGTGTACATATAAATACATCCACGTGGTTGCAATGCGAACTTAACCACACAGACATGCCAGTGTCTACACACACACACGTTAGAAGCGCAGAGGTTTCCGTCGTTGGCTCGAAGTAAACTTTCTTATTTGTATATATAACAGGATCAGTTCAACGATGTTTCAGTCGTAATAACTCCCTCAACTGGAATCAACAGCTACATTGTTTAATACAATATATAAGTCAGTCGGAAATTGTTTGTGAGGATTTTGGCAGCTAATTTTTGCAGGATGAGTGAATATTTGTCGAACAAAATTGTCTGTCAATGAACAATTCACCATTTCCCTGTTCCTCTCTCTCTTTCTTTTTCTTACAGTTTCCATTTCATAGCATCAGAGTAGGTGGCTGAACTAAAAGGCAAGTTAGTTGGCGAAGTGATCACTTTAGAGTCCAGATGAGTTTTGACTTAGTTAAGAAAGATTATGGAATATCGACACCTTAGTATAATCGCACACGCATGAGCGCGCGCGCACACACACACACAATGTACCGCTTACTCATTGAATTAACGTGCCAGTGGCTGAGTATTTCGCAGATACGTCTACCCTTAATGTAATTACAGCCAGAATCAGCGCGACACAGTGTGTAACAAAGTGGATCCACTTTGTTACACACTGTGTCACAAATGCGGTCAATTCGAAGGGCATCCATACAATTACCATTTACGAGGCATGAGTCGATACCAAGCTACAGTAAAAGACACTTGTCATTGTCAGCGGTCGCATCGAGCCCAGGGCCTCATGATTGTGAAGCATACTTCTTAAACAATCAGTCACAGTATAGGTAGACAGATAAATAGATAGATAGATAGATAGATAGATAGATAGAAAGATAGATAGATAGATAGACATTCAGACAGACAGACAGACTGATAAATAGAGACAAAGTTAGAATGATAGATAGACAGAGAAAGAGAGAGAGAGAAGGAAGGAGAATAAATAAACGGAAAATACCCGTATGTGACTAAACTATTTAAAATGTCTGATATGTATGTGTAAGATGATGAGAACGCACGAGCTGTGGGAGAAACGCTGTGATGTTTTATCTACTTTAGTGAAGGAAAGGTGTGGTCCTGCAGAATAAGAATTCAGAACTGCTTTTAGTGTTCTTTTACTGTGACTTTATTGTAATAACAGACATTTGAAACGAAATGGCATAATAGCAAAAATAAACATTTGTTAAATGAGAAATATAAGAATGCTCCAAGCACTCCTGTCGGCTAAAATCTTAGCTAAAACACACGACATGAGATATTTTTTTCTGGAAGACGTTCAAAGAAAAGGTTAGTGCGAATGAATGACTAAATATTAAGAAGAGAGAGAGAGAGAGAGAGAGAGAGAGAGAGAGAGAGAGAGAGAGAGA
>NC_068985.1:43783494-43796448 GCF_001194135.2 Octopus bimaculoides
AGAGAGAGAGAGAGAGAGAGAGAGAGAGAGAGAGAGAGAGAGAGAGAGATAAAGAGAGAGAGAGTGAGAGAGAGAGAGATAGAGAGAGAGAGAAAGGGTATCAGAAGAAATATGAACACTATAGAGAGAAGTTTAGTTTGCTCATAAAGGATCAACAATTTTGAGATAGACAGAAAGACAAGCAGATAGATTAATAGAAATAGAAAAGAATAGAATTGAATTAAATAAAAATAGAATAAAGATAGATAGATAGATAGATAGATAGATAGATAGATAGATAGATAGATAGACAGACAGACAGATAGACAGATAAATAGATAGATAGATAGATAGACAGACAGACAGACAGACAGATAGATAGATAGATAGATAGATAGATAGATAGATGCGAAAGGAACAGATAAAAAGAGAGAACTAAATACAGTAGGAAAAGAGAAGGGCACCAAAGAGGGTAACAGAAACGGCAGGGGGAGGGGATGCTAAGGATAAGACGCAACAAGGGAGAGAGAATATGAGGTTGAAAGGGGAGGCGATGGAAAGAGAAGTGGCAGAAAAGGAGTGAAAAGGAGAAGGCAGGAAAGGAAAATATGGAAGAGACGGAGTGGAGAAGTGAAAGTAGAAGAGTGGAAGTGAAAAAGAAAAGGCGCGAGGAGAGAGGACGGAAAGAGGAAAGCAGGGATGGAAAGAGGTAAGAAAGGATGGAAAGAAAAAGGAAGAAAGAGAGGATAAGGGAAGAGGAAGAAAGTGTACAATTGCATGCAACAAACATGGTGGTGTAAAATTTACATAAAACTTAGCTAAATGTCATGAAATCATCAAAGGATTATGAAGTGAACTTTAAAGGAAGGATTGGCAGGGATTAAAGGATTAAGGGCTTTTAATGCTAATTTTGACATCCAGATTCCATTTATAACAACAGTATTGCTCTACTATCTCCTTTTATCCCTTTTGGCAAGGGATTCTATATCTATCTATCTATCTATCTATCTATCTATCTATCTATCTATCTATCTATCTATCTATCTGTCTGTCTATCTATCTATCAGTGTGTATGTATGTATATATGTATGTATGTAGTCCTAAATAGGCCCCATGGTTGGTGGGAAGCCAGGACATAGAGGTACTTTATCTGTCTGTCTGTCTATTTGTCTCCTTGTCACGTGATATAAATTATCCTGGAAGATATTCTTACTAAAAAACTTTTAATTTCTTTTTGTATATATTCATATTTGTTTTTTCCTTAATTCTTTTCTTTTTACATTTTTATTTTAGAGATTCTAGGCAAAGCAGGATTGGCTGTCTTTAACAAAAAAACGAAATGGTCATGGTCGGAATAAATATAACACAAAGATGCGATGGTGTAGGCTGGCTGCCTGTAACACAAAGACAAGATGGTCGAAGTAGGAATATTTTTTAACACAAAGACGCGATAATGACGATCAACTGAAGCTGCGATTGCAAGTCGTACCCAGGTGTAGGGAAGAAAAATGATGTTCAACATTTGTGGCGGCTTCGTCTGCTCGCTCATTTCATTTCCTTATTTCTCCACATTTCAAAATGTATCAAAATGAATGAAAAAAAGCCCCCATTCTTTATATGCAATTCAAATTATAATTTTAAATCAAATTATAATTTACGAAGAATTCATGTAGAAACTAATACTAAATTATTATTCTTATGCTAATTATACCAGAAAATATTATTTCGCAAATATATCCACGTAAAAAAATCTTTGAATTTGACATTTTCTTTGTTACTATGCATATTATAATGGTTAGGGTGAAGTGTGGAGAAGATTTGGTTGCTATTTCTAGCTTCTTCTTTTGGCCGTGCATGAGTTATTCATCTATACAGTACTTGTTTCAGGTTACATGTTAATAGTAAAGCGGCGAAGCCGGTGAGCGGGCAAAATCACAACCGCATTGGACAAAATGTTCAGCGGCATTTCGTCCGTCTTCACGTTCTGAGTTCAAATTCTGCCGAGACCAACTTTACCTTTCATTCTTTCGGGGTCGATAAAATATGTACGATTTGAGCAATGGGGTCGATATAATCGACTGACCTCGTCCCCCGAAATTGCTTGCCTTGTTCCAAAATTTGAAACCAACTATTAAAATCATCCTACAATATCATGTAAATGGTTAGCACTGCAGCCCAGAAATTAATCAATTATCCAGTCCAATTCAGGACATAATTACTTAACCACAATCATGCCTGTCGTAAAGCATTTACTCACGAATTTAAAAATCTCGAATGCCAACTTACATTCTTCGAGTATAATTACTTCCCGAAACTATCGCTTTAGTAATAAAACACTTCATAAATATAAATGCTTCATTAAAAGGTGATTTAAGTGCTTCATTGCAATGATCTTGGCGTTCGGTCTTAATATATAACCTGCTGATCGTGACACGAATCTTACGAAGGCTCAAAGGAAATTAAATACGATTATTTGATGTAAATTATTCGACTGACATGATGAGAAATTGTCCCGTTTAAGTTATAATAATGGAGAATTGATACCGTCGTTTCAAAACGTGGAACATTTATTGGTGTTTCTTCTGGGAGGGAAAAAACTATTTAGCTTTTAATGAATAGCCTTCTGCATTATTATTACCTCATTTGACACCTTTATCTTATTTCGGATGTTTTAAAACCAATCCAGTTTGCTTTGTTGAAGATTCTATCACCAATCTATTGAAATGTCACACTTATAACATTGTAAATGAAAGGGATTTCCGATTGGAGTAGCGATTACATAATCCACCTCATTAATCTTTAAAAAAACCACGGACGTCACGTAGTCTCATTTTTCTCCTTCCCTATCTCTTCTGTAGCTCTAAAAAAAAAAAAAGGTATTGTGTCTATGTTAGAAATAGATTTTAACTAGTTTTCTTCTTGTTGGTTTTGTTGTTGAAGGGAAGAGCGACAACGGCAGTATTTGATCCAATTACTTTTACGATGTTGTTTCACTCACGTCCCAATGTTCCAACTCCTCTTTCTCTTTCTCGTATTTTATTTATTTTTTTTTTTTTGTAAAGGATTTCTACATTTTCTTTTTTCTCTCGTTTTTTCCTGTTTTGTTTTGGTGCTACTGGGGAAATAAAACACTCCAGAATTTTTTTCAACATTGTTAATCTTGAAACCACAAGATTTCATGCACAGAAAAATTCTACCGTCTCTGTTCAATTTCTTGCTTAAATTTGTTCGTGCTTTTAACAAATTCATAACACAACATGCTTCCCATTTTCCCCGGATCGCAAATAATTAAGTTATTAGTTTCAACCAGAAGAAATAATGCTCTTGTTACTAATTAAATTACACAATCCAACAAATACACCTAAGACTTAGTAATTTCTCTATGTGTATACATTACTAATAGTTTTCCCACATTTTCAAACGCTTCACTAAGCCCCAGGATCTTCAAGTGTAAAAGAAACTCGGTTAACCATCAAAGAGATTAAGAACTTAATTTTTCATTTTATTGAAACGCTTACTTTTGACTTAAAGAATTGAGAGGGTGATAAAAGTCGGCTCAGAGGTCAGGTATTTCACTAGCTCTAAGTCGTGATCGTACACCTGATACTTTTGTTTCAGCTATCCAGCCCGTGTAACGGTAAAATATATATCACATAAGGACATAGGAAATGTGTCAAGGCCGACAGGAAGCGGTGCAGATTCCTAGGTCTAACCAACAGTAGTATTATTCCCTTCAGGGGACTGTCACATTAAGTTGACAGCATATAACTACTTCATCGTATCACTACTGCATAAATCTTTCTGAGAGATTTAGAAATGTATTATTTCTAATCACGCTATATTCATGACGGAAAAAGCTGTACCTTCTGTCTGCAACTGCTAGTGAATGAAATGAAGATAGAGACATTAAAGCGACTGTCTTAGCATACTGAAATTGCCGTCAAAACGCCACCTTTCTATAGAGCTCATTAGGAAATGCTAAAAAGTCGAATCACGTGATGGCTCGATGCTGGTTTGTCGGTTAATCGGCCGATCACATGACACAACAGTGATCTCAACATACTGTCAGCGATTCGGTTTCGAATCTGCTATAAGAGTGTTGACGTTTTAGTAGAGTCATGTCTGCCGAGGTGAGCTGTCAGGGTATCGAACTTCTAGCAAATGTGACGTCTGCCAAACTGTTAGAATATCGAACTTTTAGCAGAGTATCATTTAGTGAGTTGATAAAATATCGAACTTCCCCAAAAAGTGACATCTACCAAGCTAATAGAATGTCAAAACCTCTAACCGAGTGATCTACTGAGTAGATAAAGCACTAAACGTCTAACCGGAGGGAACGAGCAGTGGCTCGTATCCTGTCAATGGCGCTGCAACCAATACTTAACTCTGGGTCAGTCTGTCTAGATGTAAATAGGTACCATTGTGTAGACTCTCCGCTTAGATATTCCTTCTATAAAGTTATCAACAGTGTTTTAAGGTGGTGAGCTTGTACAATCGTTAGCGCGTTGGTAAAAATACTCAGATGCATTACTTTCGACTCTTTATGTCCTTAGTTCAATTTCCGCCGGAGTCAGTTTCGCATTTCATCCTTTTAGGATCGATAAAAAAAAAGTACTAGTCAAGTCCTATGTATGTGTGTGTGTGTGTGTTTGGGGGGGTCAATGAAATCGATTCAACTGCCTCCACTCTAGATGTCTGGCCTTGCGTCAAAATTAAAAAGAATTATTATTATTTCACTTTCAGTATCAAAATCCTGTATTTCCCTTGACTGGAATGAAGTCCCTCATCAACACACTCCTATATGGCGCCCAGACGTGTTGTCGTCTTCTCACACTGCCTCTTTCACTGCAGTAACTTTTGTTCCTCGAATCTGGTCTCCTACCACCTCCACTTAAGCTTATCTGACTTATTCATTTCTCTTTCTCTCATCACCCGCATTAACTTTACTTCCAGTTCTCGTACTAATCACTACAACCAATCATTCCTCTGGAATTCTCTTCCTGTTCATGATGTTTTTTTTCTCTGCAGACATCGACTTCTAGTTCTTCAAAAACATTAACCACGTCAATCTTACTAGTCTCTGACGATCCACAAAGGCCATGGATACAACTCCCTTCCTCCAGTGCAAGAGCTTGTGAAAAAAAGGTGTGTGTGTGTGTGGGGGGGGGTTCAAACAAACATTTGATTTGACTTAGACAACCCTAGTATTTGATACTTTCTCTCTGTGTTTGAAATCTGTTGTAAACAGATGGGATACAACGGTGCTCCTTTATTCTATAACCACACATAGGAAAGTGATATCTCGAATTAAAGGTTGAAGAAATAAAACTATGAGCTTTTATTTATGTTACTACTTAGCTTAGAAAGATTTGGTGTTTTGCTCGAGACTAAAGGCTTTAATGAATGTTTTCACGTTTATCATCATACAAGATTGCTATCTTAAAACAGCGAGCAGAATGGTAAACATAACAAAATTTCATTTCAGAATCTAGATTCCTTTTTCTTTCGTTGGAAACTTTCATTATGATTCCTCGCTTATAAATAACACGAAAGTGAAGAAAGAAGAAAGTAAACACCCCCTCTCCCTCCTATTACAAGCAGTGGATGAGTCTTGATGTAATATAGTTTTAGGAAATCTTAAATAGAAATATAATACTCGTAATCCGTTGCGAGGGACCATCTTTTTCCCTAAAATAATTAATGGCATATTTTCAAATACAAAAATGAATGGGTTATCCCTCCCTTTTCGTTGTGAACATATTTCGAATAATAAGATTTATAATTTGCGACCATTTAAATTTTATATTTCTCATTGTCATTCCCTATCTTTGATTATTAAATCAACTGTTAATGCTCTACAAAAGAGTAAACGTTTTGTTTTCAGTTGTTATAGACATTTATTATATATTTATCATGCTATTCTACAGAGCTGAACGATCAATCAATTTTCTAGATTTTTTAATCACAATTATCCTATCAACTAACTTACTATGTGAATGATGATGTATTGTACAAAAAGGATATATATAGCTGTTTTGGAATTTGTGTTCACGATCTGATTCCGGTTACTTTTTGAAGTAATTTAATTCTACATGCTTTAATAATACTTTTGGGAAGACATGAACATTCACAACATCCTATTCTTCATGCGAATAATTTGTACACTTCATTTAAAGAAATTAGTCCTGAGAAGGATGGAACCCCTCACAGGAGCACGAGGGATGAATGTCTATGAATATTAATTTCAATGACATTTTCCATAATGTGAGTTCTAAACAACATCCATCGTCTTCCTAGGTCTTTTAAGTCACACATCAATTGTCTCTTCTAAATAGAGATGCTGCCTTTATCATCATCAAAGCTTTCGACCAATGAAAGCTCCCAAACTAAATTGGCTGCCTATGGGATCCATCAGTTTCTCATTTCTTGAATTACAAATTTCTTGTTAGACTATAACCATTGTAGCGTGCTTTTACGAGACTGCGATACATAATTTATCAACTCTAATTCGAAGTTCGGTCATGTTTCCTCAACTTTTCTTTATGGCAATGACTTTTCAACCGCACACAAGCTCACAAAGATGATACAATTTTTTACTCTTCCTTAACCTTTCGCATGCAGGTAATATCTACACGAAACCTAGATACTTCATTCAGATTTGCATTATCCTTCAATGATGACCTAACGACCTAATGCCCTTCAACAGCATTAATACAAAAACCCCATAAAAGAAGGAAATAATCTTGCACTTATCCTACATTACACATGAACTGTACACAACTAAAGCTCTTGTTCTCGTTACAGTAACCACATCTCACTATCTCTTATGATCTTACCTGCTGATCTCACATATTTGATATTGCATATCGAAAGGTAAGGCTTCCTTTTTCGTAACTTCACTTTTAAACAGTTGCTAACTCTCTACAAAATTTCAGTGACATGATATACGACTAATATATCTACCACCAACTGTTGTGACTATTACTGCAGACATAGACCTCCAAGACAACGTCGAAAAAAAATATTGCCATCTAGCAACAATTTACCATTGGCAAATGGAAGCGGTATAGCCGAATGGTTCAGAAGTTCATTCCACAATCATGAGATCTTGGGTTCCATCATACTGAGCGGCATCGTAAAACAAGCACCTTTTACCATGGCACAGGGTAAACCCAATTGAAACTGGATAGACAGAAACTGTTTGAAGCCCGCTAGAGGGAATGTATCTGTCACTGAAAAGGCCAGACTTGTCACAGACTGCGTAACGCTTGTTCTGCATGAATATTGTATTAAGAGGACTCGTTTCTGTGGAAAACTCAGCCACTTATACGCTATTTCAATAAATAGGTAGTTTAGTTGATTGAACAATTAGATACTCATCGTCGAAATAGACGGAGATTCATTAACTTTACTTTATATTTCATTCGTTTCAGTTATTGGGATGCAGCTATGCTGGGGTACCATCTCGAAGGGTTTGAGTCGAATAGGTCGCTCAAGTATTTATTTTTTAAGTGAAATACTGATTCTAGAAGCCTCTTTTTGCCGAACGGCTGTTATAGGACGTAAACAAACCAACAACAATTATCAATTGGATTGGGGATGGGGACCAACTCAAGCACAAAGACACACGTACACTCAGAGAAAGAGAGAGAGAGAGAGAGGGGGGGGGGAGAGAAACGCGCGCACGCACACACACGTACACACACAGATATGTATACTAGCAGAGGCATCAGGCGTTGCTCGGGAATGAAATTGTTCCTTATATATTAGAAGAAAAAAGCAAAATATGTTGTATAGGAATTTGTTATTCTAAATTCAATTTATGCTTCAATTAGGACTCAAACTATTCTTTAATTGGGAAATCAATTCTGAATTCATAATACAAAATCATAAAAACAACAATAATAATAATAATAATAATAATAATAATAATAATAATAATAATAATAATAATAATAATGATAAATTCTTTTATTGGCCACAAGGGTTAATATAAAACAAAACATTAAAGGACAACACAAAAACGAAAATACAAAATTTATCACTTTTACGAAAGGAGATAAATTCTATCACGTGTTGAAGGGAATTGCGCAAGAGTTTCTGGGTAAATAACATTCTTTGTTTTCTGGTTCGGATCATAGTCAAATAAGTCTTGCAAACTACCAGCCCTGGAGCAACCAACATAAAGTTGACCATGAGAAGAGCAAGGCTTAATTAAGTGCAAGCCAGTAGATTTCAAAGTCTGGCCTTCAGCTTTATTAATTGATATTGCAAAGCTAAGTCGCACTGGAAATTGTCTTCGTTTGAACTCAAATGGCATGTCTTGGTTTGAGTGGAATTCTTGGAATGAAAAACTCTTCTCCAGAGACGCATTCAGTGATGATGGTAGTTTCTATCACATTAGGTAATGATGTCTTCACAATCAACCTTGTCCATTGCATAATTTAGTTAAGAGGGTCTAAATTTCTTAGAAGCATTATTAGGACTCCTACCTTCAGAAAAGTTTGTGGAAGCGTCCCAGGTGGCTCAAGAGAATTAAGGAACTCTTGTTGGGTAATGAACAGTTTGATTTTCATCAAGGACTGAATCAACCGATTTGTACTCCTTAATGACTGTTGGAATTTTATTCATTAATTCATGGTTAATCCTTGCTACTGTCTCATTTTTTGGAGCAAGAATTGCCCTTTCACACAACCATTTATGTGAATTATTATTATTACTTAAATCTGGAAATACCCTGTTCTTCAATTCAGCTGGGGAATCCATCATGATAGCAATAGGAGCCAAACTGATATCACCATTCCCATCAAATGGTACTTTTCCATTTCCTAATTGGAAGAGCCAAATTGAAAACTGTTCTGCACATTGGTCGCCATGTAATAAAGCTTGCACGTTAGTATTGAAGGAGAATTCCTGTACTTTATTCCATAGGCGTGAAGAGTTAATGTATGCATTTATTTCATCAGATCTTTTCGTCTCGGAATGACTGGTAATGTCTTTCCGAAGTCTTCTGATAAAACTAATTTAACTCCTCCCATAGATTTATTGTTGCCTCTTATGTCCTGTAAGGTCTTATCAAGAGCTTCCATTGCACCTCTATGTGACATGGTGTATTCTTCCCAAATGATAAGGTGGCATTAGCACAACACTTCTGCTGAACCTGAATCTTTGCTTATGTTGCAAATTGGACTGTCACTTGTGAGCAGGTTTAGTGGTAATTTAAAAGCAGAATGAGCTGTTCGTCCGCCTGGGAGAATGGTGGCAGCAAAGCCAGACGATGCTACAGCAACTGCAATTCTTTTTTGCTGCCTTACATTATAGAGAAGCAATGTTGTTACAAATGTTTTACTTGTGCCACCAGAAGCATCAAGAAAGAAAATTCCTCCCCTTTTCTCTCTGACGAAATCATTTTATCATAAGCACAGCGTTGTTTTGGAAGAAGTTTAGGTTCATGTTCATTCGCAAATGCAACCAACTCTGTGATGTCATAATTTGCCTCTCTTGCTATGTCTCTTGTAGTTAAATCACTAATTTGACTGCTTGTTTTTGGCAGTCCAGAATCAGACTCTTGCAAATTTTTACCTTCTATGGCCAAAATTTGATCCTCAATTTCAATCAGTGCTTGGTTAAAAATTGTTTCAGAGAAGTGAATTATTGATACTTAGGTTTGCCTGTTGAACTGCATAGCTATGTCCTCACGATTTTTCATCCAAAGCTGTAGGGGACTGCCAAGTTGACACATGTTCAATACAATTGCAAAAAGGTTAGGGAGTTTCCTTGGAGAATCTGATACTGATGCTTCAGTCAATGCAAGATCCCGATGCTCATAATTTTCTAAAAAACCTCGTTGATAGTATGCTTCCCTATAAGTTTCACACACATGACCATTTACTCTCCTTGAATCTTGGAATGATTTGGGACCTCGTACTTCATGCAAAAAGAGCAGTAAGTAGTAACATACTGCTTGGCTTAGGTGGACACTGTAAACTCTTGCAAGAGCGTCAGCCCCACGTTTCCTCTTGTGCCATTTATTGTTTCCCCAGGTGTAATACTTGAATAATTGTGGGTAAAGGAGTTTTCTTGCATCTTCATCTACTTGCCACAACTTAAAAAAAAACAGTAAGGGTAGTTTCTTTTGGAGAAAGTGCTTGTTTGCTTTGTAAAGATAACCCTGTGGCCATTCTCTCGATGGATACTCAGAGGAATGATGGCTGGGTGCCTCTCATAAATGGGAAAATTGAAGAAGCGCCAAAATACCTCATTCGTACTGATGTATCTTTCTCTGTCATACTGTGCAACATCGTCATTTATATTTATCTGCTGATAGTCATTCTGCATAAGAGTGTATGTTGCAGCATCTAAACCTTTGTTCATATATTTTCAAACATACTTAATGGAGTTAACAGAATTTCAGAATTCAACATTGATTCTGGTTACCTGTACTTGTCTTTGCTTCACTGTAGAATACCGATAATCTACATTTACTCCGTCTTCTCTTGTAGAAAGTAAGAACATTGTTCTCGGAAACGTTTTTGAAAATTAAAATGGGGATTAAATGAAAAAATGAGTTATGTGAATATCTTCACAAGAGTAATTGAAATAAATGGCAATTGTAGAACGCCGCGCGCGCGCGCACACACAAACACACACACACACACACACACACACACACACAGAGTATCAAACATCAGGTGAAATGGACGTCTATGTATGTGTGTGTGAGAGAGAGGGGGAGAGACAGAGACAGAGAAAATGAGAGAGTGATATCTAAGTGGCACACACTCAGTCTCTCTCTCTCTCTCTCTCTCTCTCTCTCTCACACACACGTAAACACACACACGTACATAAATGTATACAAACGTACATAAATGTATACAAACGTACATACAAAAACATACGTGTGCGTGTATGACTGACTGAAAACGGCGCGCAAAAAGTAAATAAATAGAAAAAAGTTTGGGATGCCCCATGTTGAATTGCAAAATTCTAATGTGATATTTATGTAATAACGAAACCAAACCTTGAGACAGTGTGTGCGTGTATGTGTGTGTGTGTGTGTATGTGTATGTGTGTGTGAGGGAGAGAGAGGGAGAGAGAGAGAGAGAGAGAGAGAGAAAGAGAGAGAGAGAAAGAACCGTGCAAACAACGAATGAAATAAACATGAAATGAAAAAAATCGTATACTTAAAAGCTCGTTAAAAACTACCTTGTACCGAATATTTAAATTTGTGGACTTAGTAAATATTTCTTTCGGTAATTTATCGCAGTTGTTTGCAAAGAGCGAATTAAAAACTTCAAATGAAAACATTAAAATAGTAAGTGAGAGGTTTCGCAAATGAAAACGAAAACTTCGCCGTTGTTACGTCCATACCGGAAGTTGACATTGAGAAACCTTTTTAAAGAAGCGAATCATATATATAAAACAATATTATTTATTTTTAATTTAAAAAAAACAAAAACTGAAGACCCTATTATGTATCCGAGGTCAAATTATTCATGCATTCTAAGTATGGAAGCAATTCGCGCAGCGGTTTTTGTGTGAAAAGCGAACACACACACACACACACACACACACACACACACACACACACACACACACACACACACACGCACGCACACACGCTTAATCAACGACTTCAAATTGTTCTCGAGGGCGTATGTTGTATACGAGGGAGTCTACAGTAAATGTGGAGCTTCCTCCATTGGGAGCACCACAAGGATTTGCATGTTCGAATCAAAGAACATGCGTGCACAGACACTTCAATAAAATAAAAAACACCAACGGAAGTGCCAGACCCAGAATTTCAAGGTATCCATCAGGGCCACTGAACGCAACAGAGAAAAACTCAGTATCATGGAAGCCCTCCTATCTAATAAACTAAGACCGGCCATAAACAACAGATAAATGCTACACGAAGCTGAATGGTTACTATAGCAACACCAGTCTGTATGTAACCTTCCTCCCCAACACATCTGAGCAATGACCTTTTTCCATCTCTTGCTTTTCCACATGTCCTGAGAAAGAGGTAATAGTCACGAAATATAGAAATATAAGGTAAAACGACAACTTTGGTTAGTTTTTTTTTATAGTTTACTTTATATATTCCTGCATTGTTCCAACCTTACCTATCAAGTCTCTTTAATGTAATATCACACAATGCTTCACCAAAACCACTTTCTCTCTCTCTTTCTCTATGTATGTGTGTATATATATATTCTCTCGCATGATAAGAGCATATGTCATTAATCTAGTGACAAAGCTTGTTTTGTTTGATTTTCTAAACGGATTTTGAATATTGATAGTAGGTATATATTTTTTAAAGTATACATTATATTTACACAACTATGAATATACTGTATGCATAATTTATATAGCGTACACACACATACGCACACGAAACCTCCAATATACAAATTCTCGACAGCAAATACTGACCAACATATATTCATTATTCATAAGCTCATGTTCCTCAACATTTTGATAGTAGTAAAAAAAAGCCAACCTATAAGAGTGTTGCCACTCTGACCAGAGAAACCTTTATAACCATATCCTTTATAGCCATGTCCATGCATAATGCTTACACATTCCCTTTCCTTAGAAGTGATTGTCCCTTGTACTATAACTACTAGATAAGAGACAATAAAATCAGAGACAGTTAGAATTTCTGCCTAGAACCAATTACTAGCCTGATAGCCTTGGCTATGTCAAGATGGATTTTTATGTATTCTTCTTCTCACTTGGATTTGAAATGTTGCCACAATTATAATATGTCTATTCTACTGTAATTTTCTGCATTTTCGTGCAGCTGAAGATTGCTCTACATATTGCATTTAATGTAATGCTCGCATTACTTAAATAAATGGAGTAGCATGAAACGTGCGTACTGCAATCATCTTTAAAATCTGTGTTGCTTATTTTGATTTTTTGATCACCTCGTTTTTGGAATGGTTTTTGTATAATACCATACCATACTAT
>NC_068985.1:43797092-43802729 GCF_001194135.2 Octopus bimaculoides
ATATATATATATATATACATACATATGTATACAGACACACACACGACAAAGAACCTAACAATTAAGTCCCTGGCGATGTAGTGAATGAATAATATTGACTTAAAACTTTGGTTTTATTCAGTATTAAGTGACAGGACAATTAAATTTGCTATTGTTCAGGGAAACACTCGATAAAGATGTTCCAAGCGTCATGATCGGGAATTAACAACTACACTGAATGGGAGCACAAAAGCAGATTTGTTTGAACAAAAACAGTAGGTCTATGAAGACGCGTTTGAACAAAAGTATACAGTAACCTTACAATAATTGGCAACTCCTCCGACCAATGACCGTCACTATATAGTTAATACGACACGAACTTGCTTTATTTCACAATGCGTGTCAAAAGTTCAACATTTTTCGTGGAGAAAAAGGTTATTGGTAGCACACTTCTCTGTGTGTCTCTTAAGAGCATCAGAGTCAGAGCATTAATTTAGCAGTCCCTACTACCCCTTCCACCAAATCCCATTTCCCAAGACTATCTAAACATGCGTAGCGTCGTTAATAAGAGCCCCTTGTTTTCCTTTCTCTGCTTAGCATTAATTGTCGTCATTCGTCTTTTTCTCCTTCTTCCAGTTCCATGCTCTTGTTTACTGTGGGTGAAACTATTGCAGTCGTGATATCAGCTTAATCCCGCCAATGAAAATACTTTAAATTACCACTGTGACTGGAATATAAAATTAAGTAAATAAACACAGATAATTACTAATATTCTTCATGTTCTTCGATTTAATTTTCTTTTTTGTGTGCCAAACTGTATTCGTATTCATTAAGTGAACTTGCGTATGTACGTAACTTTGTGTATAAACGTCCGGTTTACGCATTAATGTTCGTGTGTCAACGTGACTTTGTGTATAGATGTGTGTTTGTGTACAAACGTGTTTGAATGGAAGAAAATATCTGTGTTCTAATGTAGTTTTTGTTTCTGTATATTAAATACGGAACCAATGTTGCAGTGACTGTAATAAAGAGTCAAACGTAACAATTACTCCCTATGAGACAAAGGTTGGACATACTACGCTGGTTAGGGTTTATTGAAGGGTCACAATTCAATCTGTCGCTGATCGTGTTTCATTGTTAATGAATGAATGCTGTTAACCCATGTGTGACAACCATGGCTATAACTTTGTTACTGAACAATAGTCTAGTTGTATGTAAGTGTGTAATAGATGGCGAAGGTTTGAGTAATAAATTATATTATAAAATACAACAAAGTAACGGTAGTTACATAGTTGAGTAGTCTAACCTATTAGTTTCCTCCGAGTCACAGGTTCGAATCTCGCTGTTAACGATGTGCTTGAGTGCGTTGCATTGTAATGTTAACGTTCAAGTTCCCGGTGCGTGAATCTGTAACGAAAGTTTAATAAGTGCATAATTGTAGAGAGAGGATGGGGTGGAACATAGCCCCACCACCACCACCTCTAAAATGCGTGTCCTATAGCTCAACGGACAAAATGGCTTTCGGTATTAATTTCTTCTGGCTTTTTACGTTCTGAGTTCAAATCTCACTGGGGTCTATTTTGCTTTTCATCACTCCGTCTCTCCGTGGTAAGTAAAATAAAACACCAGCCAAATACTTGTATCGGAGTTTCGACTTAACCACTTCCTTTGTATTTAAAATGGAAGCAATTATTACATTTAAAAACTAAAATTTATAAAAATCACATAGATTTGCTTCAAATCGATATACAAGAGAAAGAAATTAGTATTTCAGACTTACTAAGAAAGTGACAACTAGAGAATGCAGTATAATATTGACTTTATTACAGGAAGTAGATCTTTAAAAGGCGGTAATTTCCTATAATTGACAGCTAATTTTTTTTTGTTTACCATAAAATTAGTAAATAAACTATTATACTCATGAGACGGATGTTAATAGAAGATCAGCGAACTTTCGGAATTGCTATCACTTTTTCATAGAGACGGAAAAGGGTAAGGAATTAGATAATTGCTTCCTTCTATGAAAGAATTTTATTACCCGAAACATTTAATTTTCAACATTTTTTGCCCCCCAATTTCATGCCATTTTCCGGTAAATTTTTACTGGAATTTTTTCTACTAAGTAGTGATAACTATTTCCGAAAGTTCGCCAATCAATTGTTAAAACTGTCTCACTAGTGTATTTACTAACCCTTTAGTAAAAAAAAAAAAAAAAAAAATCGGTTGTCGATAATAGAAAAGCATCTAAAAGATTTCAGGTGAAATGTGGTATACGCAATCGAGGCAGTATTTAATTAAAATAGCCTTTTATATAGAAAAGTAATATATACGCACTGTCGAAAGGCCAGTTACTTCAGAATTTGACCTGAGATAGTATCTCTAATGAATTTGCTGCGTTAAAAACTCAATAAATATCTGAGGGAGACGAAAATTCGTCCCTGATATTTACTGTGTTTTGAACAAAGAAAATCAATGAGAGATGTTATAGCAGAACAGGGTAAAGGGTAAAGAACCCCTTCGGTCATAAATGACCGTGGAATTGCACCTTGAGAGTTCTCTTCCGAGGCACAAGTCCGGGCAAAGTTGTTTATGGAAGACTGGCAGTCGCTCATGCATACGAGCCTCCCTTCTCTACGCCACTGATGTTATCCAAGGGAAAGATAAAGGCTGATACAACTTGGCACCAGTAATGACATTGCAACTCATTTCTACAATGGATTGAACTGGAACAACGTGAAATAAAGTGTCTTGCTCAAGAACACAACATACACCCAGGTTCAGGAATCGAACTCACTACCTCATGATTGTGAGCCCAATGCTCTAACCACTGAGTCACGTGCCTTCAGGACAAATGCTGCAATAACTAGTGTGTATACATTAAGTTTCTGTGGAGGCGCAATGGCCCAGTGGTTAGGGCAGCAGACTCGCGGTCATAGGATCGCAGTTTCGATTCCCAGACCGGGCGTTGTGAGTGTTTATTGAGTGAAAACACCTAAAGCTCCACGAGGCTCCGGCAGGGGATGCTGGCGAACCCTGCTGTACTCTTTCTGTAACTCTTTCTTCCTGTTTCTGTTGTACCTGTATTTCCATGGGCCAGCCTTGTCACACTGTGTCACGCTGAATATCCCCGAGAACTACGTTAAGTGTACACGTGTCTGTGGAGAGCTCAGCCACTTGCACGTTAATTTTACGAACAGGCTGTTCCGTTGATCGGATCAACTGGAACCCTCGACGTCGTAAGCGACGGAGTGCCAAAAAAAAACAAAAAAACATTAAGTTTTTATATAGATGGCTATATGAAATCATTTAAGCTACGATGGCGAATTGTATTGTAAAGCTTCATTGTCATTTTTTTTACTCAGTGACAATGGATGGCCTTTATATTTTTCCCAGTGAACGGAGCAGGAAGTGGTGGATTGATATCTTAAATGATAACCAATAATGGGAATCAGAATGTAAAGGGACATAACTAAATACATACACAGGCGCAAACATGGTTGTTTGGTTAAGAAGCTCGCTTTGTAGCCACGTAGTTTACATTCAGTCCCACTGCGGGGTATCTGGATAAATATCTGCTTCTATAACCTCGGGCAGGTCGGCCAATACCTTGCGAACTACTTTGGTAAGCGGAAACAGTATGAAAGCTTGTCATATAAATATGTATGTTTGTATGTATGTATGTATGTATGTTTGTCCCACCCATCACTTGATAACCGGGGTTGGTTTATTCACGTCCCCGTAACTTAGCAGTTCGGCATAAGAGACCGATAGAATAAGTACTAAATTTTAAAATTAAGGACAAGAGTCGATTTGTTCCACCAAAACCCTTCCAAGAGTGCTACAGCATGGCCGCAGTCCAGTGACTGAAACAAGTAAATGATACATGTAGTCCGGCACTTTACCAGTTCAGTCATTCTCTGAAATATATTAAAATGTTTTTTTCTTTTGTATGTGAGTGTGTGTGTGTGTGTGTGTGTGTGTGTGTGTGTGTTGGGTACATAAAGTGACTTCAGATTTGAACCCGTGTGATTCACTCTCGTTGAGGATCAACGTGCTATGTATGGAGCAAGCCCCCACGTGATGGCTCGACCTGCTAGAAATAGCTATGTGCCTCACATCGGACTCTGCTATCGTCTTCATTTCCGAGAGGACACATTAGATAATGTAGTAGTTACTGATATACAGGCTAGATGGTCACGACTTTAATAGGTTTACTCCACCACAGCTACCATCACCACCACCACCGCCACCGTTGTCGTCATCATCGGTATAATTTCAGTTCAAAATTAACCCAACCTTTACATCTCTAAAATTGAGGTGATGCCTTTTTCTTTAATTTATTTTAGAAAAAAAATGTTGGAAGACTTATCTTTAATCCTCATCGCTTATGTTATACCTCATCATTTTCTTTCAAACTTCACTTGTGAGGAGAGTATTGGAATCTGTCCTGTAAGCTAGCGAAATACTCGTCGTAGTGAAAGTATACTCAACGCTTACTTCTTATGTCGTCCGTAACAGAACACTAGTCATGAACCCCTTAGTCATCAGTTCGATAACTAAATCCTTTCGGTAAAATATGAATGTCTGAAATTTGTCTCAGTGGCGTAACTAGAGTGTATGCCACTCGGGCCAGCCTTGAGTTTGCCGTATCCCTCCGCTTCCCATACAGGCTTATACAGTAGGCCTCAAAATGCTGCCCCTTTAAAAGCATCGCCCAAGGTGGACCGCCTCCTCGCCAACCCCCAGCTACAATACTGATTTGCCCTTTAAGTAGTGAGTTCCTTAGAATCACAACTAGCTGATTCCGTAATTCAGTTTCAGTTTCCAACATTTAACCATTTTACTTCACTTACATCGCTAAATATAAAATGTCATACAATCTTCTTTTACTTTCAGTTTCTCTCATGTCTGTCATGTCCTTGTAAGTAAGCGAATATGTATCTACAGAATTTTATTTTTCCTAAACTACTTACTCCATTCTTAACGTTTCTTCCTTTTTTCCTGCTTTATCTCCAGTTTTAAAATTCCTCTGTCCTAAACTCTCTTATCTCTAGACCGATATTTCAATCAATAACTACATTCTTTTCGCTTTAAACTATCACGCATCTGGTAGATTAAAGTTACCCACACAACGGAGACGATCTAGCCTGACATATAAGCGCGCACACACACACATACGCGCGCGCGCAATTTCTGTCGCCCTCTCCCCACCCTCTCTCTCTTCTGCTCTCTCAAGTGGACGCACGCAAGTACTCAAATGAATCCGATTTGTTATTTTGGTAAAACTTCAATCACCGTGAGAAGATGGAAACAGTTTTAACATCGGACGAAAGTATATTTGATCGGATGCATTAAGTGCAGAGGAAACTAGCCCTGCTTGTAGTGTGCAATGAAAGAATTCTTTAAGCTGGCTGGGATGACGGCATTACGTGAGATAGTTGAGAAACATGGGAAGGTTCAGTACTTGATATAAACGACTTTCATCGCTATTCTGTCTGAGCTGTGCGGATTATTGTAGCTGCACACAGAACAAGTGTAAATTTAATTCCATTTTGATTAAAAACAGAACTTTTTTTAATGAAAATGGAGAATGTGATTATAATGTTCCGAATTACATCGATATTTTGATAATTTTATTGTTTATTTATGATATTGTTC
>NC_068985.1:43805100-43805869 GCF_001194135.2 Octopus bimaculoides
GCCTCTACGAAAAGAAAAAGAAAGGTGAGCAACAATGGTTGCTCACCAGTTGAAACAGAGGTTGAGGGGGAGGTAAAGATCTCCTCGGGTATGCCGAAGGAGGCCCTAACCCCCGAAACCTCTAAAAGGAAGAAGAAAAGAAAGAGAGGTGGGAAGAGGCCGGCGGACGTTTATGTGCCGCCGACCGAACCAGTCACCCCTCTGGAGGGAAATGTACCATCGGAGAGGGAGGTCCTGTCAGCGGGAGTTGTGCCGTTGGCGGGACAAGGTGAGATCCCTCCCCCTGAGGAGGAGGAGGAGGAGGAGTGTCTCCTCCTGTACCTCAGAGGTGGAGAGGTGGAAGAACGCTGTCCAAAATTGAAAATGTGTGAAGTCAACCGAGTTATTTGGGATTGTTTTTTGAGCTGTGTGTAATTTATTGTGTTTCAATTTTTTTCAGTAAATTTCGTATAGCTCTGGGGCAGTTCCGTTTGCTTTCGGCGGCTTTAAGTCGTTGCTCATTTAGTGAGAAAATTGTGTTTCGTGAAAACTTTTTGTGTCTCACCTTGCGAGAATTGTTGTTTTTGTGGGCGTATCTCGCTTCCGAAAAACCTGTGAAAATTCTGCTGCTGTGGCCCTGGATTACCTTTATTGGAATACCTTTACTGGAATACTTTTATTTTGGAGTACCTTTACTGGAATACTTTTATTTTGGAGTACCTTTATTAGAATACCTTTATTGGAATACCTGTGGGTATTGCTGGTGGCCGGAATTGTGTTGCTGTGACTT
>NC_068985.1:43806283-43818875 GCF_001194135.2 Octopus bimaculoides
CCCGAGTGGATAGAGGATTCTTTCCGCCGGGGTCTGGGCAGCACCGGAACCAAGCTCCTCAATGTAAAAATTTTGCCAGCAATTGACTGGGAGGGGTCAAAATCGGTGTTGACCCTTTGGTCCCAGTCGATTGCGAGTCTGGTGTTTCCAGACTTTTTAAGGACGGCTCAGGCAAGGTATCCAGTGATTTTGGAAGGACGCCCTCCTAAATGTCACAAGTACCTTGAATCCGGCCATTTAAAAAAGAACTGTCCCAAGGGCCGAGGTAAGGCCCCGGAGCAGAGGAAAAAAGAGAATGTGTCCTCCGCCCCACCATTGGAGGGGGAGACGAAGGAAGTCGTGGAGGCCCTCGCCTCCACGAATAGAAAGAGGAAGGTGAGCAACGGTGGTTGCTCACCAGGAGAAATAGAGGTTGCGGGAAAGGAGGAAGACACCTCGGGTTACCTCAAGGGAGGGCCCGTTGAAAAGTGTCTGGATGATCTATTTGACCGTGAGCGTTACGACTCGGTATTAATAGACCATCCACGTTGGCCTCCGCAGGTGCCTGCGGAGGACTTAAATCATAGTGAAGTCATGGAGGTCGAAAAGACCTGTCAAAAAGAGGATTTTATTTACGCTCTTCCGGGCTTGCCACTGCGAGATCTCCTGATGGCGACGAGACACTTGCTTGGAGGCCCGGATGAGGAAGATTAGATCTTTAAAAAGAACTTTTATTGAACTTTATTGAACTGCCATTGGATTTTTGACTTTTATTGGATTTGTATTGAACAATGTTTTCGAGGGGTTATCGATCGGCGGGCGTCGGTGCCTCTCTCATTTTTATTCACCTTTTGTTATCATCCTCATCACATTTATGTCTTTGTTCCGCCCGCAGCTACCACTCTATGTACAGCCCTTGTGGCTAATTCAATGAAATAAAGAAGCTTGCTTCCCAACCACACAGTTCCGAGTTCTGTCGCACTACGTGGCACCTTGGGCAAGTGTCTTCTGTTATAACACCAGGTTGACTAAAGCCTTGTGAGTGGATTTGGTAGACGGAAACTGAAAGAAGTCCGTTGTATATATGTATATATCAATGTGTGTGTGCTTGCTCCCCACCACCACTTTACAATCGGTGTTGGGACTGATATATCGATAAGGGGGCATTTTTTCTCCTCATGACTCTTGACAACAATATCTAGTTGATTAGTCTTGATCTCCTTGGCTGGGTGTATTGGCATATCCCAGGGTAAGGTGTCTTTGCCATTCTTGGGGACCTTTTCTGGTTTATCTCTGTACCATCTCTTTTCTGTCGGTATTTCATAATACTGGTATTACATGTATGTAAGTTTCTGGTTATCCAGTGTACGTAAGTTTAAACTCTATCATGTTTGTGGATGTAGTTTTTCTTAGCTAAGACTAGGCACCCCATCTCCATATATTCTGCAGTGACTGTATTCTGCTTTATTATATGCTGTTGGTGGATTCTAGAATGCAGAACAAAAGATTGCAGTCGTTCAATTAAGTTTTGGTACAGAAATACCTTAGGCACTTACAGAAGGACTACTAAGATTATATAACACACCTTTGGATTAGCGAAGCTAAAAACCTTACACATCCGGACGTTAGTACTGTCTCATTATCTAACCGAGAATTTGTCTTTTCTATGCATACAATGACATTTCAATTTGTCATTAAGTTTTAGGTATACGGCAATAAATATATAATATCAAGTCATCATTTATGTATATTTCGTCTACCCCATTAAATTGTCACTGATCTCATTAACAGATATAACAAAAGGTTGTCTGAAACAGATCTATAGATTTTGTTGAAGGCAAAACTCGTTCAAAAGTACTAAACGGATGGAATTGGTAATATCGATTTATTTTTCGCTTTCAATAGATTAACTCTCTATGGGATTTTAAATGAAAGAATCTATCTGCTTATTCTAATATGGCAAGAACCACTTCTTTGTGACACTGAGTCGGAATATTCGGCGTCGGGATGCCAGTTAAAAGCTGGGGTTTTTTCCTTAGTAATTCCCCGTTAAAAACGGTTTTCTCTACATTATACGTACCCGCCTCTCACTTGTAGATAGAGTATAAAAGTTAATATAATGTTAAATGAGCATGTGCCTATGATCTGAGGTGTACATGTATATAATAATGTGTATGCATATAGTTTTCTATTCAATTATATAACACATGCCTGCTTGGGCTTATTTATATAATTATATATGTTTATTCATACATACATACTCTGTTGTTGATGTTGAAGTTCTAATGTAGGAGCCTTGGATCTAGGTTAGAAACCGACTCTTTCTTTATTAGCAAGAAATCTTGAAATAAAACTGAATGACATACATACATACATACACACACACACATATATTCCGTGCGTGTATATATATATATATATATATATATATACACATACATATGTCTACATACAGGCACACAAACACATACATACATACATACACGCGCGCGCGCCCAAACCATCACTGGCCCTGTACAAAACACTTCACCTAACACTTCCTTCTCAGAACATCAGCCTTCTGGAATTCCGTCCTTGCACATGTATTTCATACTACTATCACCTTGCAACAATCCATAAGAAACATTAAGCTCATCAGTCTCACTCAAAGGACTGAGAAGGCTGATGAGCTTTCTCAAAGCTTCCTCCAGACCCCCACCTCCTAAAATGGAGTTCAGCGACCAAGTTGGTTCGTTATTTCCATTTAGTTTTGTCACCGTTGTTTAATTTGAATCACTGTGATTCCAATCTATTATATCATAGTGCTAACGATAGATTCCTGTAGTGTAAAAAAATTTGTCCCGCTGTGGAAAAGGGATGGTAAAAGAGTGTGTGCGATAGGAGATCAGACATACACACATTCACAAGCATATGAATGCTATTGATGCACAACTACATACATGCACACAGACGACAATTATCTGAGAGTGTGTATGAGAAAGTGTGTCAATAGGAGTATGTGTATATGTGCACAGGCCATTAGCATTCGTATGAGTGTGACTATGCGTATGTGTGTACGTGCCTACTGGCGTTTGTTTAATTTCCTCTCTTTTACTATTTACCTGACGATTTAATGCAAGCGTTTTAGAGCAAGTCATTGTCATGAAGATTGAACGTCTATCTATGCTATTTTCCATATAGTAATTACTGTCTTTTTAACTTCTTTCGTAAAATGTGTGTAGCGGCATGTCCTGGATATGGAGACTTTTCAACTATCTATATACTAATCCTATCTTTCTATCTTTCTTTGTAAAAGATGTGCAACGGTACATACTGGATACTGGTGTCATCGACAATGTGAAAATCAAGTGATTCTTAAAACATTTTATTACCGAAACAGAATTTGGTATGTTACGGCGGACAATGATCATAGAACGCGACAGCGAGAATTGAATAGAAAGAGGCAGAGAAGATATAGGGAAAAATTAAGGGAATGGCAAAAAGAAGAAAGAAGAATTAGGAGTAAAGAAAGCAGAATCAAGAAGACTAGGAGAATTAACTGAGGAGGAAAGGAGTAAAATTAATGCAAGAAATGGAGCTCGAAGGTATCATCTGCTTAACGATGAAACTGAAGTTAATAGGGAAAAAATAAGAATTGTTAATCAAAAAAAGAGGCAAATGATAGGCGATGATGACAGACAAAAATATTTTGCGCAAGTCAGAATGAGGAAACAAGTTACAAGCGAATAGACAACGTTTTCTAGAAATTAGTCCAAGAATTATAAAGGTAAATAAAAGGATATTATTACCGAAATGTTTATGAAGGCGCATGGCTCAGTGTTTAGGACATCGGGCTCACAATCATGAAGTAGTGAGTTCGATTCCCGGACCGGGCTGTGTTGTGTTCTTGAACAAGACATTTTATTTCACGTTGCTCCAGTTCACTTAGCTGTAGAAATGAGTTTCGAAGTCACTGGTGCCAAGCTGTATCGGCCTTTGCCTTTCCCTTGGATAACATCGGTGAAGTGGGGAATGGAAGCTGGTATGCATGGGCGACAGTTTGTCTTCGATAAACAACCTTGCCCAGACTTGTGCCTGGGAGGGTAACTGTCTTGGTGCAATCCTATGGTCATTCATGATCAAAGGGGCTCTCTTATTACCGAAATATTTATAGCTGATATTGCACCACAAAATGGGGCGGGGAATTTCCACAGGTTCTGCTAGTTTCTTATTAAAGTGATACTCTGCTTTCTCTATGAACCTTGGCTGGAAAGCAGAGAAATAATTCGTTTAGGGAGTCTCAAAGTAAAAGGAAAAACAAAAAAAAAATCAATAGGAATAATCAATCATAGTTTATGTTGAAATACAAAACGATCAATATATGTTAATTGTGTGGAGGCGCAATGGCCCAGTGGTTAGGTCAGCGGATTAGCGGTCATAGGATCGCGGTTTCGATTCCCAGACCGGGCGTTGTGAGTGTTTATTGAGCGAAAACACCTAAAGCTCCACGAGGCTCCGGCAGGGGATGGTGGAGAACCCTGCAGTAATCTTCCACCGCAACTTTCTCTCACTCTTACTTCCTGTTTCTGTTGTGCCTGTAATTCAAAGGGCCAGCCTTGTCACACTGAATATCCCCAAGAACTACGTTAAGGGTACACATGTCTGTGGAGTGCTCAGCCACTTGCACGTTAATTTCACGAGCAGGCTGTTCCGTAATGTTAATTGTATGAGCAAGAGATGTGGTTGTCGCATAGAAGACAGTTTAGAGAATCGTCTCTATGAAATTGTTGTCGTTGTTGCTGTTTAGCTCCAGACCGACCCTTATTGAGCAGACCTAATGAGTAGGCGTATGGTAGCAATGACCATGGGTATCAGTCAAGTACTGAGGTCGAATTAATCGTGTTGCTTCCCTCCCGCCGCTAGCGATGTGGCCTTGTGCTTATGTTAGATATCATGATGTACGTCGTAAGATTTTATGCGTGTGGCACTGTCTATGGAATGTATGTGTATGTATAAATATATATATATATATATATATATGTGTGTGTGTGTGTCTGTCTGTCTGTCTGTGTATACATATACATTTATGTATATGTGTGTATGCACACACACACACACACATATACACACACGCACTTAAGTGTATGTATATGTATGCATGTATGTGTGATTAGTTTCTGTATGCATATGTCTATCTGTACGAATGTTCATGTGAGGCTGCATTAATGTATATGTATGTCTCTCCTAAGAGCCCGTAAGTTGTTAACCTGTAAGTGTTATATGAACAGAATGGGATTACAAAGACATCAGTATTTTTTTTCTCTTCTCATTACAGTTGAACATCTTATTTCCTGTGCCAAACTGACCTTTAAATGTTCGCTCTAGTTCCGTGAAAATATTAATTGGGCTAGACTTAAATATTTAAAATGGAAATAGGTTAGCACGTTTCTTGAATTATAAACTAGTTTCCTTCTAAAATAATTCCTTCAGTTTCATTAAAATTTATCTTCTAATATTCCTATATTTAAAAATTTTATTTTTCAAGAAATACGTATTTGGCGACTTGGCAAATGTTGAAGACCAATATTTTAAAACAGTAATGCTTATTGCCCGAATAATTTTGCAGTATTAAAGGTCAACCACTTAGTATTCTAAAATCATTCGAGGTGCGGTGAACAGTAATTGTTTCTTACAGCTCGGTTTGCAGGCATGAAGATTAGTACATCATCTTAGTATAAGGTTATTTATTTGTTTTTAACCACCGATAAAGGACAAATGGGTAGAATGTCGGTTTAAAAAAGACTTTACTAGTCGGGTGGATAGTGCTCCAGGCATTAAAACTGAGGATAGTAGATTGAATTCTATCGTGATATGCGTGGTTGCTCGATCTGCTAGAAATAGTTCTATTATTTTAATTAAGAAAAGATATATTAGATTGTCTGGTTGTCCTGAAGCATAGCCGTCATTCGCATTGAATAACTTGGTGGTAAGAACAATGTTTTTGTTATGTAGTCACTTACAAATATAGACTCCTTCTTGACTCTGCGACACACTTAGCCCCATGGAACATCCAGAACGTAACAACTAGCACGAGAGACGATTGCACTAGCACTAGACTGGAACTGATAATAAATCGAGTTGACTGGAACACTGTGAAAGGAAATGATCATCGTTTCAAATTTTGGCACTTGCTCAGAAAGTTTGGTGGGAGACAGTTGATCACACCGGTCCCAGTGCTCAATTCATTCTTTATTTCATCGATCCCCGAATGAATGAAAAGCAAAGTTGACCGCGACGGCATTTGAACTTGGAACGTAAAGTATTTTGTCCGAAGTGCTTAACGATTCTGCTAGTTCTATGCCGTATGAATGAAAGAATATTCTTTTCTACTCTAGGCACAATGCCCGAAGTTTTGGGGGAGGGAGCCAGTCGATTAGATCGACCCCCAATGCTGAACGAGTACTTATTTTATCGATGCCGAAGGATGAAAAGCAAAGTCGACCTCAATGGCATTTAATCTCAGAACGCAGAGATAGACAAAATGCCGTTAAGCAATTTGTCCAGTGTGCAGATGGTTTTGCCATCTCGCTGCTTTAAACGAAGTGATAATATTGGTTTCCTGTTTTGGTACAATGCCAAAAGTTTTGCGGGAGGTGCCAAAATAATTAAATCGATTCCAGTTCTCAACTGGTACATATTTTATCGACTCCGAAAGGATGAAAAGCAAAGTCAATCTCGGCAGAATTTGAATTCAGAACGTAGAGACGGACGAAATGCTGCTAAGCATTTTGCCCGGCGTGCTAACGATTTTGCCTGCTCACTGCCTTAAACAAAGTGATGATATCAACGAGCAGCGAGCTGGCAGAATTGTTAGCGCGTTGGGTAAGATGCTCAGCAGCATTCCATTTGTCTTTACGTTCTGAGTTCAAATTCCACCGAAGTCGACTTGGCCTTGATCCTTTCGGAGTCGATAGAATATGTACCAGGTGACCCTTGGGGTCGATGTAATCGACTTGCACCCTCCCCTAAAATTGCTGGGCTTATGTCAAAATTTAAAACCAATATTGATGTGCTGTAGCACGTACACTGTACTGCGCAGTTCAGGAATCGAACTCACGATTTTATGTAAGGTCAACATCTTAACCAGTAGACGATGCGAACTACATACCTCTAAAACGATGGAATGGTTATAACTGGTACGCTTTTCATCATAGGTCTGATCGATAGGAATGAGCAATAACAATATGGCTGAGTCTGAAGCAAGGATATTAGACATTTATTCTAAAGTTGCACAGTCTACCTAATTAACATCCGCTAATACAGTACAATTGGCGTGAATTTGATTGGTTTGCAGTACTGAGTTTACTATCCCCGCCACAGATGAAATATTGGTTTCAAATTTTGACACAAGGCCAGCAAGTTCGGAGGAGGGCAAAGTCGATTACATCGATCCCGAAAGGATAAAACGCAAAGTCGACTTGGGTGGAATTTGAACTCAGAACGTAAAGACGGATGAGATGTCACTCAGCATTTTGCCCGGCATAACGATTTTGCCAGCTTTCCGCCTTACCCCCCCCCCCAATCCCAGTGAAATATTACTGCTAAAGACTAACAAGCCTGTGCAGGGGAAGTTTATTTCTGTTGAAGTAATGGAAACTAGACATTAAATAATAGCTTAGAGTACTTTTGAGGCCCGTAAAAATGCATCTAGGTTTCTATAATTTCAGGCACAGCTGAGTGGTTAAAACGTTTGGGTATCATTTTAACCAATAAAAAAGCAGTAAATAATTTTTGCTTCCTGTTACTAAGTTCTTAGCATTTTACTTGCTAAAAGAACTTTTTTAAACAAATGTCATAAAAATGAATTAAAGCATAAATTTTAGACATGTTTTACCTCTTACTTTTTTTTTTACTTGTTTCAGTCATTAGTCTGCGGTCATTTTAGGCCACTGACTTGAAGGGTTTGGGTGGAAAAACTCGACCCCTGTACTCATTCATTAAGTCTAGTACTTATTCTATCAGGATCTCTTGCGTCGAACCGCTAAGATACGGGAATGTTAGCAAGACAACATCAGTTGTCAAGTGGTAGGGGAAAACAATGACACGCATGTGCACATACGATGGAAATCTATAATGTTTCCTTCTACTAAATTCGTTCACAAAGTTTAGGTTGACGCAGGGCTTTGGTAAGAAACATTTGTCCAAGGTGCTGTGCAGTGGGATTGAATCCGAAACCACATGGTTGCAAAGCTAGCTTCTTAACCACACGAACATGACTGTGCTTATAAAATTAAAAAAAAAAACTGTGAGGTGAAAACTAGGAATCCATCCAAATACTTTAAATGTCTTACATTGTATTCTAGTCGTCAAAATCGCTGTCAAGGATTATTTATTGTTAATAACTGACATATCGAATAATGCTATTGCATTTTCTAGATTCAATTAAGCAAATATTATACAGCATCCTTATATTGGTTAATGGGTTCATTCACTGGACTCCACATGATTCTGAAGTGTGTTGGCTGTCTCCGAGACACCTGATACTTTATAGATAGAATTAATTAGCTCTCTGAAGATTTTATTTTGTACTAAAGACTATTCCATTGAAATATGGTAAAATATTCACGTCTGTATCAGTCCTACCTTTTCTTTTTATTGCTTCACACCTAATTATTTTAAGCGTTTTCATATCTAATCGAAACAATGTTATTAAGGAGGCGAGTTGGCAGAATTGCTAGTACACTGCGGACAATATTTCTCATAATATGTAGGGAATGTTATCGTTTGAAAAATATTGGCACATGGCCAGCAATTTCGGGGGAGGGACAAAGTCGATTACATCGACCTTAGTATTCAACTGGTACATATTTTATCGACCACGAAAGGATGAAAGGCAAAGTGGACCTTGGCTGAATTTGAACTCAGAACATAAGGACGGACGAAATGTTGCTAAGCATTTTGCACGGCGTCCTAACGATTCTGCCACCTTACCGCGTTAGTTGTATTATATATATATATATATATATGAATGTAATAATAATAGAAATAAAGTGTATAACATATAGTGTAATAATTATATTCGCGGGATCTATTTTAAAACGGGGGCGCCAGTTTTCATTTATGTTTTATGTAGTGTTTTTGGTACGGAAAGACTTTCAAACTTCGTATACTTATCTATTTTGTGTTATAGAACAGAAAAATATTTTTGTATTCGAATTTATTTCATGTAAAAAATTGTCCTATTTCGATAATTTCTACTAATCACTGACGTCTATTCAGTTGAAAACAGTTAGCGCTGTAACGGTGTATATCGTATTAATCCCCTAACCCTAACTAGACTGTTAACCGTAACCCTAACCTTAAAACTAACCCTAACTCTAGAATCCGAACTCTAAAATTGTTACACACATAGATACGCACAGCGTAATTTATTATATAAACAATATATGCGTATAAATTACGATTAAACCGGATGAAATACGTCACAGGGAATAACATTTTTATGACCGCCCAGCAGTAACTCTATTGAGCTGAATAGACGTCAGTGATTGGTTGAAATTACAGAAATACGACAACTTTAACATGGAATAACTTGCGAATTCCTTTTTTTTGTTAAGAAGACTAAGAGTAAAAGATGTTTTATATGACACATTCTACCAGTGTCCCAAGTTTCAAAGTGTTTCGTTAAGAAAATACTGGCGCCCCCGTTTTAAAATAGATCCTATTCGCGTTATATATCATATATTATGCACTTTATTCTGTTTTGTTATTTGCATGATTCCCTCGATCCGTGGAAAAATTGTTTAGTGTGATACCAGTCTGTAGAGCAAAAGTGTTGGGAGACCGTTAGTCTAAATAATTTCGCTCCATTAACTTTAAACATATGGCAAGACATTTACCCGATAGATATTACATCACCAAAATGTAAAGTGTGATTTATACACGGCGTGATTTGAGAAATACAGAATATCTACGGGGAAAAGATCGACACTTGACGAAGGTTGTGCATTGTATAAAATGCATCGATAAACCGTATAAACTGTACTAACACTGCTTCATCTTATAAGCAGTATTAACACCACTACATATTAAAACGTGCACCAGCCACACCCTGGCTTATAAGATTCACCAACACCGCAGTTAAGATGCTTCAGCAATATAACATCTAACAAAATGCACCAGCAACACTAAATCTTTTAAAGCGCAGCAGTAACACTACATTAAATGAAACAAAACCGACAATTTTTTTATAATACGCTACATCTATTAATATTCCATATTTTGTTTCTACTTCTTATCAACATAGATCGCTTATAGATAGCTTTGTATATGGTTTTTCAGCACAAACACTAGATTCTCAATACCTCCTACTCCTCCTGCTCTCATATCCTTCACTGTCATCACTCCCACTACAACTCTTTATCTATCTATCTATCTATCTATCTATCTATCTCCTGTATTTTCTTTCACCCCAAAACCAGGAATTTTCAACATCCCCTCGTATATATATGACCGCGTGTGTATTGTTGGCGATGTTCTTTCTCCGTCATCCCTTCTTTGGACTTTTTCTATATTTCTGATGAAGAGCTCCGCTCGAAACGTGAAATCCTCTTTCTTTTCTTTCCTTTCTTGAGCGTCCAATAACACTGTACTTATTCCACGTCCTCGCGTAAATGTTTCTATTTTCGCTTTTGTAAAACACAATATTTTAATAATTTAGAAATATTTTTAAGTGAATGTAATTTCAAAAATGTATGTTGTTTGTACAGTAAGTATTTATATTTTAGCTTTCTGTAAATAGACAATATTTTAATGCTTTTTAAAATTATTTTCAAGTGAATACCATTACATAAAATGTTTTTGGCATAGTTAAAAAATATCTTAAAGTGAAAATGACTTAAAAATACGGTAGATATTTCGTAAAAGACCCGTTCGTAACCTCGGTGTGAAATAATTTTTTTCCATAGTTTTTTTTCGAGTGCATTCAACGTATTTGACCTACAAAGATTTGGCTGCTATTTCTAGCACGCCATGCTACCACGTAACAGCTGTTTGCAATAAAGGACTCGAAATAGTTGTTACGTGGTAGCAAGGCGTGCAAGAAATAGCAGCCAAATCTTCAAGCACATGAAATAACCGAGAAAAGAAAAAAAAATCCAGGAAACAAAACTCTGTTGCTGGGAAACTCAGTTTTCTGGTGACCCAACGAGTCACGGGTTGTCTAGTCTAGTATATGTGTGTATCTCTCTCTCTCTCGATCTTTCTCTCTCTCTCTTTCTTTCTCTCTCTCTCTCTTTCTCTCTCTCTCTCTTTCTCTCTCTCTCTCTCTCTATGTATGTATGTATGTATGTATGTATGTATATATATATATATTCAGCAACACCAGTCAATACATTATCCCCTTTAACGAAGGATTTCGCCCTAAACGTTAGATTTCTTTACTTCCTTAATGCAAAATAATTTATTCCTCTTTGTAAACTTTTTGTACCAACATCATTTACCGACGTCGACTGTCGCTAGTTTCCTGGGAATTCTACTCTCTAATGATCTCTTTCAGCAAACGCCATTAACATTTGTGTCTACTGTTTCAATCTCATATTACCCAGAGCACCAATTATTACTTATGTACACACACACACACACACACACACACACACACACACACACACACACACACACACACACACACACAAAGACCGACCGTCAATTGGCAGAATCATAATTGTTTTGGTCCTATACGCTTGGAGCTAGAATCCTGATGATGTCATTTTTGCTTGCCATCCTCTCTGGATCCATAAATAACGTATATGTCTCCCGCTGGAGTCAATTTTTTCCCACGCTATTTCTTTCTGTCTGTCTGTCTCCCTAAGAAAAAGAATCTGCTATGGTCAGTCCGCGAGAAGGATGGGCTCCATTATATCAAAGACAATCAAGACTCGAAGCCTACACACACATACACACACACACACACACACACACAAATGTGCGTTTTCTGCGATGGTTTGGTAAGCGGTGTCGATTTTACAATTCTGTAAATAATAATAATAATATTTTATATGCTTAAAGATTATAAGCGATTACCGATATAAGTAAACTGTTTTTTACGTCCAATTACATGATAGGATCTGGTCTCTAGTGCCCTTTAGTTTTCGTAATCAATATTTTTTTTACAAATTTATTGCTCTAAACGTGAATTCGGATCTTTTTTAAAACGGGGGCCACATTTTTCATTAACGAAACACTTTGAAACTTAGATCACTGGTAGAATGTGTCATATAAAACATCTTTTTCTCTTAGTCTTCTTAAAAAAAAAAGAAATCCATAAATTATTCCATGTTAAAGTTGTCGTATTTCTGTAATTTCAACCAATCACTGACGTCCATTCAGCCGATATACATTAAGTGCCGACTACATAAACAAACGATTCTGAAACAATTAACCCTAACTCTAACCCTAACCCTAACCCTAGGGTTAGAGTTAGGGTTAGGGTTAAAGCAAATTTAAAATGAAAAAAGCAAATAAAACGAAGAATCGTTTGTTTATGTAGTCGGCACTTAATGTATATCGGCTGAATGGACGTCAGTGATTGGTTGAAATTATCGAAATAAGACAATTTTTTACATGAAATAAATTC
>NC_068985.1:43819203-43833595 GCF_001194135.2 Octopus bimaculoides
GTATGTCGTCACACAACTTTCTCAGAGTAACGCTCGGAGAAGTTTCTACGTCTACAGGAATATGCACATTTTGATTTTAAACTTTAAATACTTTGCCTTCGTTTGAAAACAAAAACCTTCTCTAAGCCATAAATATGCGTACGTCAGTCTATATATATATTTTATATATGAATTAATAAAATCTGACCCTGAAGAGATACAATATTCCATATTTTATAACATACAGGAGTGAGTCGGGATATTGCATCGAAATGTTCATTGGTCATTAATAAAGTCTTTACAATGGATCGCGTTATAGCTCTTATTTAAATTGATATGCACACAAAATTGTATAAATATATATATATATATGTATATATATATATATGTACGTATGTACATATATAAATGCTCGTGAAATTTACATGCAAATGGCTGAACACTCCATAGACACGTGTGCCTTTAACGTAGTTCTCAGGGAGATTCAGCGTGACATTGAATGTGACAAAGCTGGCCCTTTGAATTCGGGGGTACGACTCATTTTTACCAGCAGAACAGCTGGACAAAGTGAAATAAAGTATCTGCTCAAGGACACAATACGCTGTCGGGAATCGAACTCACGACCCTACGATTGTGAGCCGAAAACCCTTGCCATAAAGCCCACGATATGTATGTATGTAAGTGTGTGTGTGTGTGTGTGCATAATACATGCAATCTCTTGTTTCAGTCGCTGACTTGCGGCCATAGTGGTGTACCGCTTTGAAGGATTTTAGTCGGACAGATTACTCCTAATATTTATTATGGGGACGTAAACAAACCAACACCATTTGTCTTAAGGTGGTGGGGCACAGAAAAAGATACACATATATACATATATCGAGAGAGAGATGGGCTTCCACACAATTTCCTTCTATCAAATTCCTTCACAAGGCATTGGTGACCCGGGGTTATACAGTAGAAGTCTCTTGCCTAAGGTACCATATGGCAGGCCCGAACTCGAACCACACAGTTGCAAAGTGAGCTTAACCACACAGTTATGTCTGCGCCTATACCCACTTAGCTTTAAGTCAGTGATTCTCAACCATTTTTTCGCCTATGGAGCCCTTTTATTTCTATTTTACTTTTCTGGACCTCTATAAAGCATTCAATATATTTAAGAAATATTCTACTGTATTTCTATAATTAAATATTATTAGGAATTGTATAAAAAGATTATTAAAATACTTTGTGTATTGTAAATGTATAAGCAATTTGTTACACAATTTTAACAACAAAATCTTATATGTACCCTTAAGGGCCATATGGAACCGGTTCAGAACAACTGCTTTAAGCTCTGAGATTTTAGTAATCGGAGAAAGATTTGGTCATAGTATAGTGCAACATGCTCTATATTTTCTTGAAACGATCTCACGGCTCTCTGTAACTAACCAATAATACGCTTTGATCACAAAGAACAAACGGCTTTTTGTGTCTTAAAAGCAGCTTCCTACTCGATCAAAAAAATGTGTTTGTTTAAGTTTCCTGAAAGCCACAAATTCCTCGTAACAAATTTTCGAAACCACTTTTTTGCAACGCTACATAAATTCAGAGGAAACTGGCGTTTATTTATAGTACCATCCCTTCTACCGTTCTGGTTTCTAGTTTCATTCTTGATGAATTATTGTCTTCAGTAAATGTCCCAAATATTCATCTGACAGCAGTCTACTTCAGCAATTACTACAGCGATAAAACATCATCAACCTTTATCGTTATCTGAAGCAAACAAGGTGGAGATGCGCGTGTATATGTGTGTGTGTGTGTGTGTGTGTGTGTGTGTGTGTGTGTGTGTGTGTGTGTGTGTGTGTGTGTGTGTGTGTGTGTGTGTGTGTGTGTGTGTGTGTGTGTGTGTGTGTGTGTGTGCGCGCGCGATAAATTCTTGTTGGAATTGCAAGGAAGCCTGACCAGAGAAACAAACCTCACAACTTGCTATGATTCTATTCGACACTTTGATATATATTGATGAAAAATGACGTGAGGTCCCCCACCACATGTAAACTCAACAAAAATAACAACGGCAAAATAGTTAACGCGCAGAGAAACAGAAATGTCTTTAACGTTTATATGCATACATACACAATGGCTGTCCACGCGTGACCAAGGAAGACCATCACTGACCATTAAGAACATTGTGCACTCAAATTTATACATTACGCTTGTAGTTCCGCTAGTAACTAATGAGCCTAGCTCTTGATAAACTTACATATCCACAGGTATTGCAGTTCAGGCTTCCCCCATTCACTACACTGGCGAAGCATTTTCGAGCATCTCGCTTAAATTTTGCATGAAAAATGCAAACTTTTATTTCGCAACCATCGGAGCGCTAAGCGCTATTCACGAACGCACGTTCGTGAGATGGTTGTAATATATAAACAATTCTGTATAGGAACCGGAAAGAGAAGTATGAACACGCAATGCACATTTGCACACTGAGATTCATAAAGCGGAAGAGAAATTAAAAACGCAATGCCACTATAAAGTCAGACAGAGAGTCGTTGTACGAGTTTCTCAGTTGGAGTCAGTGTCAGTTACGTGATATATACGACATCGAGTTACCGTCAGAGTAGACGTCTCAAAGTCATTGTCGTGCGGAGCGATCAGCGATAGCACAATAGACGAGCAAAAAACAAGACGCGGAATACCGCCACAATATAATAGTGACGACAAGAATATTACAGTGCCGACAAAAAACATACAAGGTAGCAAGGTTGTGAAGGAAAGTATCTCCTGTTAACCGTCATCCATTAAATCTTAAGATCTTGCAGATTTTTATAGTCCTAGATATTGTGATCATGTGTAGCATATAAATTATGGATTTGCATTCTCTCCCTAAGGTTCAGTTCTGGGGTCTAGGGAGAGATTGGTATGTATCCTGTATGTATGTGTGTATGTGCGTGCGCGCGCACGTGTATTACCTTAAGCACTTCATTCACGAACAGAATTGCATATTTTACAATATATGAAGCGAAAGCGAAAGTAAACGAATATCTTACTCCTATAATTCTTATAGCAAAATCCCACAGAATACTCTTGCAACGAAATTATTAATTTATAAAATATGACTTTTAAATAACAACAAATTGACATTTCTCTCTTATCTCTCTTCCCTATCTTGATTAAGAGCATATGCAGGAAGCATATCTATCTGTCTCTCTGTCTGCCTGTCTACTTGTGTAGACAGTATAGCACTCACGATCGCGAGATTGTGGTTTCGATTCCTGGACCAGGCGGTGCGTTGTGTTCTTGAGCAAGTCACTTGATTTCGCGTTGCTCTGCGATCACTTCAACATCCGACGTGTGGTACATCGTGCACTTTTACAGGCAAAGTCCATTTGATGGAGGAAATGAGCTAACATGTAGCACAAACATTTAATCACTCTTGACATTTCACCTGTGTAGGTCGTATAGCAAGAAATTGCAGAAACCCATCTTCATCTATCTTCTTCGACAGGACAATACGCTGTGCGCGCGCGCGCGGTTTTATTTACCTCAAGGTAATTTTCATTGACTTTACAGTTATTATTATATATTATTTTTCCTTATATGCAGTTCCTGACAGAGAAACATAGACTTCACTGTAGTTATCAAAGTAATGATGGAAGAATGACTATGTAAATATGTAAGAATGTTCATTGGTTGGTATAGGGCAGGGGTTTTCAAACTTTTTGACTTGCGGACCCTTTTGTATTCCAGGCTTTACCTTAGGGACCCCCTTATAAACGCTTATGAAATTTATGCATAAATATTTGCTTAAAATAACATATATTTTTACATTTATTTATTTAACAGTATTTAACAAATAGGTTTATTGTCAATTAAAAGATTTCGATTAAAAAACATATATAAAATCAAATTGCCCATAAAAAGTATTTGCTGTCTTGTTCTTGCGGACCACAGTTTGAAAACCCCTGGTATAGGGAACCAGAATTGTTTAGAATGTAAGTACTTCTGACACGCCATCGGCATTGAAACAAAATAGTTAACTATAGTCAGTTTTCCTTAAAATTATAATGTTAATTCAATGCATTTCCTTTATTCCTTCCTTCTAGATTTTAGACATCTCTAGAGGGAATTCTGTATTTAGTATGAAGAATGCTGCTCTTCGGTATTTCTCCTCATTCATCGTAATGGTATTCATTATCGTTGCCACAATAGTCCTCTCTCTTCTGTTTACACACGCGCGCGCGCTCACACACACACACACACACACACACTAGCAGACATTCAGTGTAGCGAACTGAATAGAATATACTTTGCAGACCACTGACGAGGTGTAATAAGACTGAAACATGTCCTTTATTACCACAAGTTGGCTTTTAAAGACAATAGTCACGCCCATTCTAATTGTCAATATTTTCCAAAAATGTCGATAACTGTTCTTATTAGATTTACCTCCCTTATTTATTACTTTTAGATTTTAAACACATCCCCAGACGAAACTTGGATAATGCCAGTCGATAGAAAATTATCAACTCATTATTTTGACATATTTGTGACTCTATTTACATTATTATGTATTATTTCTAATGTCTTATTTCCAATGTCTCTAAAGTTTTCGGCTTCTGATCTTCATTTAATTGTATTTCTTTCAACAGACATTTTCTTGCACATCAAATGAACAGTCGTGAAATATCTTTATTGAGCCGTTTAATAGGAAGGCGCTGAAAGTTTCAACGTTTCTTGGTGTTTATCTTCAATATTTACTGTCTTTCAGCTTCACCAGACTGTTGTATACGCATTATTAAACAAAATGTTATAAGCTAAGAGACAGCTTTGCTTAAATGTTACTGGTGGTGGTGGTGGTGGTGATGACGACAACGGTGGTGCTGGTTGTCATGAGGACGGTTGTTGGTAGCGATGCTGGTAGTTGTGGTAACATTCGTATGCTTTTACAAAGAAAATATTATGTGAAGTAGCAATATCTATATTAAACAACTGTGCGGCAACTCTTATCTTTACACACACAAACAAAATACACACACGCATATATAAGCATGTATGTATGTATGTATGTATGTATGTATGTATGTGTGTGCATACAGATATATGTCTGTATATACATATTCATATATATTTTTACATACACACACACACACACACACACACACACACACACACACACACACACACATATATATATATACACACATACATACATTTATGAATATATCTATACACACTCACACACTTTATATATTTATATATACTGTATATATTATTTGTACTGATATGCTTATATATACACAGACATACTAAACCACATCAAGAGAAAATCATTTGACAGAGTGGTCAGAAGGTTACATACAACACGCTCCAGTTTCTTATCTACAGACATGCAGGTTCATCTCACTGCTTTTTATACTACTATTGTAATGGCCTCTGCTCCACTGAGTTCGCTAGTAACGTACCGTCTCCTCTCAGTCACTCTCGACTCACTCGTCCTTCCTCCTACTCTCATCACCCATATTGCACCTACTTTCTTCTGACACTATAACTAGCCATGACGCTCAGTTCCTTGTCCCAGAACGTCGGTTCTTTGGAAATCCCTTTCTGCTCAAGTTTCTACAACTGTCGTTTCAGTGGAATGTTAAGAAAATCATCAATGTCTTCAGTCTGACAGGGTCGATGAAGGTCATAGGCACTGCTTGACAGTGATATATATATATATATATATATATATATATATATATGCTCGAAATATGAGACTAGAAAAATAGCCAACAACTGATGAAGGGTCCTTTATGGTGTTTGTTTTCCATTTGTGTCTTTCGTTGTTCGAAAGAATAGTTCATGTACTTGTGCTTCGTATTTTTTGTTGTACGCGTTTCGTGACGTCCTCTGCTCACATATGCATATATATATATTATTTATATTATATATATATATACTTTATTATTAAAGCTGAAAAACATCACAAAAACTGCTACTCAGTAGTTTGTACTACAAAAGGAAAACAGGACAAGTAATACAAAGAACGACCCTTCATCATTTGTCGGCTGTCTGTCTACTCCCCATTTCGAGCAATCAACGACAATATAAGTCTTCGAAGACAGTTGCTCCCATAAATACCAAAATAGAATTTTGGATATATGTAGGATCAAAGTTGGGAACAAAAACAAGACACTGGAGACATACAAAGAAACCGAACGAAAACAAACATGGAGGTTCATTAGACCAGAACGAGGGGAAAAAAGTGAACACTGAGAGAAATATTTTCTTTGAAAAGAGAAAAGATAGGAGAGATAGGAGACGTCCAGTTCTAAGAACGTCCGTGCAGGAAAAGAAAGATGGACGATGGTCATGTGTGAGCAACGAGAGAGAAAAAGAGAAAGAGGGGAGAGAGAGACAGATAGAAAACAGTGAAAAAGAGAAAAGGGGAATTAGAGAGGATTGGGAGAAAACAGTATAGAGTCGCATCGAAAAGGTTAAGATAAACTTACTTGGAAATGGATGCGTGCCGTTCAATTAAATAATAATATAAACGACAGGAGGCTCAATGGCCCAGTGGTTAGGGCAGCGGACTCACGGTCGTAGGATCGCGGTTTCAATTCCTAGACCGGGCGTTGTGAGTGTTTATTGAGCGAAAACACCTAAAGCTCCACGAGGCTCCGGTAGGAGTGGTACCGAAACCTGCTGTACTCTTCCACCACAACTTTCAGTCTTTCTTCCTGAAATCAACCCTAGTGTTCAAATGGTACTTATTTCATCGACTCCGAAAGGGTAAACGGCAAAGTCGATCTCGGCCTAATTTGAACTCAGAACATAAAGACAGACAAAAGCATTCTAAAATACATAAACAAATACATCTCCATTGCTAGTTTATGAGCGATTTGTGTATTTTTAAAGGTGTGTAATGTTTAATATCTCGTGAATTTGTGTCTCTGTTGTTCTGACTCGGTCTATTAGACTGTAGGAATATCCGTTGTTGATTAATCTTTGCTTATTCTGTGGATTCCTTCATTTAGTTCTTCGTTTGCAAAAGGACACCAAATAACTTTTTTAAGAAGGGATTTTACAACTGACATTTTGTTACTGTGTAGAGAATTGCTGTTTCCATGTGAGTATACGCATTTGTGTTTCTCGTGTACACACTCACACACACGGATGTTATATCTGTTCCTTTTAATCGGGATGTTTATACCTAGCAATGTTGTATTTGTTTTTATTTGGATGTTAAATTTCCACACTACTTTATTCTTTATTTGTGGATAGACAGAATACCTTGAACCCATGGCGATTCCATCTTTTTTGTTTATATGAATTTTCTTCTGAGCAGGGAAGAGAAACTTCCGCTGTACACGTTAGAAATAAAATCTACGAGAAGTCGGATTGTAAGACGCGTGGTTTTAATTTAAGGTGTTTACAGACAATATCTAAGATAACTTCAATTATTTCTGAGACGGGAACATTGATAAACAAACCTTCGACAATTAAAGCGAACACGGTGCCTATTTCATTGGTTTCTTTTAAAATCTCTAGAATTCCTTCAAATGACCAAATATATTTCTTCTGCGTATATTTAAAAATAACGCTATCTACTTGTTTGTCGATTTTAATAGGGTGTATATATTCGTGCTGTTACGGATCGGAAATTTTTTGTTGTTGTTGTACTTCATTTCACATTGCTTCAGTTACGGTTAGAAATATATTCCAAAATATAACTACACGTGAACTGTTGGCGATTTTGTTTTCTTCCTTCCTCCTTTTCTTTTGGAATTTCCTATGTCTCCTGTTTCCGAAGAAGAGCTTTGCTCGAAACGTAAAACAACCACTCTTTCTTTCCTTCTCTGGGCGTCTTATTGATACTTTGCATGTACCACGTCCTCACGTTATTTTTTCTCTTGTCTTTTTTTTCTCCGTTTTTAAAAAAAAAATTAATTATATATACTAGCCTCTTGATAATATTTTCACATTTGATACCCAATTCTGATAATTTTTACATTTGACATCTAATTATTTCTTTGTATAATAGTGCTCACTTGCTTAGTAAATATTGTTTTCATTATTTTATCATAGTCATAATCTCTCTTTTTTTTAGACAAACATCACAGTAGTCCAACAACAGAGGGAGAAGCAGTTTGTCAAGTTTTATCTTCCCCTCAAAGCAACATAGAAATTTCAATTCAGTAACCCGTCTGTAAGCTTTGCAGTGTGTGTGTGTGTGTGTGTGTGTGTGTGTGTGTGTGTGTGTAAGAGAGGGAGAGAGAGAGAGAGAGAGAGAGAGAACATTGCAAACAATGAATGAAATAAACATGAAATGAAAAAATTGTATAAATAAAAGGGCGTTACTATAGATGTATACACCCCACTAACTTTGTTGCCTCATGACATCCAGAAAAACGGATGCTTTTTACCAAAATTCTCTACAAATATCGCTTAGATGTTGTGGCTTCAGAGTATATAGGGATTTATGGGAAAGAATTTTTCCGAGGGGGTAGAGAGAGGAGTTTCGGAAAATTCACATGATTTGACTTTTTTCCCTCATAACTTTCAGGAAGATGGGTATCTTTTAATGAAAATTTATACAAACCGCTTTCAACCGGCATAGATTACGATTATAAAGAAATCTGTGGGGAAAACTTTTCGGGGATTTTCCCATTTTATTTAAACCACTGCCTTCAAAATGATGGGGTTGGTGGGGACATCTTTGTATGAAAAAGTTTTGAAAACTCTTTTTTATTACACCCCTCCCTCATCATCCCATTCAGGACCTATTTTGGCCAAAGAGCATTTACGGTAAATAAAATAAAAGAAATTGTTAATATTTTCAGCGGGAAGAGTGATTTAAGGGCAATTTGGCTGTTGTTTCTAGCACATCCAAAGACAACCCTCTTCATGTCTTTATCACTCTCGCATGTATTGCTGTTTTTCAATATCCGCCCCCCCTCCATAAATACATTTATATGCTACAGAGAAAAAAAATTAGGAAATTAGGAATTTTTTGCAACCCCACTCCCTGCACCCGATTGTTTCTGCATAGAAATTAAAATATTTGAGAGCATGAGAAAGTCATTGCTGGTATTTATCCACAGTGATTTAAAAAATTACGGAGATGTACTTGCATAGCACGTGACTTGATCTGAGATCGTGTTCTGAAGCAAAAACAATTGCAGTATGGAAGATATTTGTAAGCCATTCAAGAAGACACAAAAACCGTTGGTTTCAATTCAACATTAAAATTTCATTTGTATCAAAATATTTTCATCGCTTTGTAACCGCGACCTTTTCACTGATAAAACTTCACAAAAGTGATGCAGCACGAAGTTTTGTCAGTGAACAGCACACACACACGCACACACATTAATTGCCTTTCATTTGTGTGTATGTGTATCTATGTGTGTGTATTAGTGTGTGTGTGTGTGTGCGTGTCACTGTTGAAGTCGCTCGTGCAACTTGTTTGTGTATATATTGGCTTAGTGGTACAGAGAATGGATCTGTTCAATTTGGCTCACAGATTTTTTTGATTAATTTTTTTTTTAACTAAGCAATTTGAGACTTCGTATACTGTTGTTGTTCCTCTTCGATTACTATCGCAAACAGCGGTAGTTTTTTTTTTCAACTGAATATACGTCGATGATTGGTTGAAATTACCCAAATACGACAACTTTAACACGAAATGACTTCTAAAATACCAAATTCTGTCAAAAATGTTCAAAGTAAACTGTGTTCTGCGTGAGACATTCCACCAGTATACGAAGTTTCAAATTGTTTAACTAAAAAAATTAATTAAAACATCTGTGCACTAAACTGAACAGATCCTTACATTACGTGTACATTAATAGAATAAACTGTCGGTTTTCCAAATAGCGAATTAAAACTTAAAAGAGAAAGTGAGAGACTTTTCAAATGAAAATGGAATACTCCGCAGTGAATGCAATGAATATCTAAATTCGTGAAGAATTGGTCGTAGTGAATGCAATGAATATTTAAATTTTCTAGAAATTGGAATTTAAAAAATTCAATAAACATGAGAAATCGAAATTATAGGAAATTTCTTAGAACATGGATCTATAAAAATATTTCCATATGGTCAACCCTTTAATAATTGCTTTCTTTTAGTACTTTTAGTAATTGTTACATACCTAATTAATAAGCAGCTTTCTCCATTATAGTACACACACACACACATACACACACACACACACACAAGAGTTAAGGAATGGAGTTCCATTCCTTAACTCTTATATTTTATTCGCATACCTGGCAACCTTAGCTGCCTACCGTGAAAAATAAAACACCTTTTTTCAGCTTACCGTACTTCAATACAGAAAAAATCCACAACCTTCCGCCTCAATAAACCACTGTTGTTCCTGAAAGTTGCTTTTTACATTTTCTACAGTTTACTTGAAGCTAACCTTCTTCCTTCACCTCGATCCTTGGATCTTACACACACACGCACACATATGAGTGGATGCTGAAAAGTTCATGGCTTTGGGTAAAAGAAAATAGAAGAGAATTATGATTGCCCCAGCATGGCCACAGCTCATGAGCTGAAACTAGATAAAATGAAAAATAAAATGAAAATTCCCCACTCAGATTCACACACTTACTGAAGCGGTCTTTCAGTTTTTCTAAGCTCTGTAAAAGAACTCGTAAGGTTGGGTCTCCATCCAGGCCTTTCGTGACATCCTTAGAGCCAGGAACTTTTCAGCACTCATTCGTATATACTGGGGAATATTCTCTTTCGATGTAGTAGGGAAAAGGGGGGCTCCTAATTGTGTGTTTATTGTAGTAATTAGTTTATTGTAGTGAAACTGTTTTTCATGTTATTTTTCTGTTGCTTAAAATGTTTGCAATATTTTTGTCTCGGCTCATCGTTAATGACTTAAGAATTGTACGTAACTCACAGGAAACATATATACAGGTTTGACCAAAAGTCACCCGACAGTAAATTAAAATTCCATAAATATTATCTGCAATTCTGTATTGACTCGAATTGGAAAAATTTGTCGCTCAAGAAGGACTTCAGTTTGAACAATTTTCATGATGTTTCATATTTAGATGTTTTTATTAAATCCATTCAGTTGTTAAACATATATAAATCTTGGAATTAAATGGTTTTGATTTACTGTCAGGTGACTTTTGGCCAACCCTGTATATGTCACAAACAAAATAACATATTTCCAACACCTCCCTCAAACACAATGGGCTTCTTTCAGTTTCTGTTCACCAAATTCCACAAAGAAGGTATTAGAGAACCCTAATGTACTGCACAGTAGAATCAAACTCAAATACACATGACTGTGAAACGAATTACTTAAACTCAGTAATTTCAAGAGGCAAAGTGTTTTTCAACCTTTCAACGTCTTCATTTTCCCTACGCTAATATAATGTATTGTGTGTGTAAAAGGCGAGTTATTCACACATCTATTGATATTTTTCAATATTTTTCTCCCCATTATTGAATGATTATGTCAAAGTTACACACGTGTAGTCCCAACCGAGCGAGGCTGTGTTATATGTGCGTGTAAGAAAAAAACCCACATAAAAACATCTTTAATGTTCGTATTAATCTGTCAAATGTAATGCTTATTTGTTCACACTATTTTGAATTATTCAGGTTCAAAAGGTGTTTCCACAATATTTGCTTGTAACTTTGTAAATTTTTTTATATACAGATTTGAAATTTTGTCAGTCTGTGCTTTATATACCATTAGTTTATAGTTATGTAATTTTAGCTGATCTTGCTGAGTAAATTTGACTTTTATGGGCAGGTAAACTCAATTAACGGGTGTAAAAGCAATAACATTATGGATAAACACTAAAATTGAAATTCTTAACGCATCTTGCTTGTTTGATTTATTACTAAAATTATCCCAGATGGCAACCGACAAAAATTTTGCCACTTTTCAAGGGGAGGTACATTAATTTGAATTAATTAAAATACATGTATAATCGGTACAAGACTTTATTCTTTCGGCAAATATTTCATACCTCGGTGTGGAATAATTTTTTTCCAGTTTTTTTCGGGTGCATTCAACGTATCTGACCTCCAAACCCGCCGCAAGTCACTTTTTTCCGGAAAAGAAAGGTGGGAGGGGTGGTTTTGTTATCTCATTTTGTTTAATATATATATGCATGCCCAAATTTTACTCCTCACTCGCATCACTATTGAACCAAGACGGTTTACACACACACACACACACAGAGTTGCAGGGTTCATTAGAATCTAAGTTTTTCAACGTGTAGGATGCCAAGAAAGGCCAGGTACTGGGCTTGCTATATTCAGTTGTCGTTAGCTGGCTGTATGGTGTAAGTATGTATATACATGTGCACAAGTCGATCATAGACCGATAGAATAAGTACTCGATTTTAAAATACAAGAGTCGATTTGTTCCACTAGAACCGTTCAAGATGGTGTCCCAGCATGGCAGCAGTTTAATGATTGAAGCAAGTAAAAGATAACACTTATGAATGAAGGAGAGAGATCCACTTTCGCTTTATTACAATCATTCATGAACAATACCCACTTTGGACAGAGTTGAAAGGGATGGGAAAGGGACCAAAAGAATAATCAATAGTTCATTGCAACATATTTTGCAAAACAGGCAAAAGGTTGGTATCACATCGTTTGTTTACAGTCTATTGGGTTTCAAATAAATAGACACTAATAATTAATTTATTTCTGACAGCGTAAAGGGTTTCGTTGTATGGTAAGAGTTAATAAAAGTACGCTTCAGCACGAGTTTAACTGATTTGTTAGCCCCGATATTAATTTCAATAATCCATCTCTTTCACACGAGAACTTTGTTGGATCTCTATGGTTTATTGTATTTCAATCCAAACAATTAAAAAAAAAAATGTAACTCGTTGTATGCTGAAAGTGATTATTTCAAAAGATTTATCAGAGAATGCCTAATAGCTGTTATCTTTCTATAAATATTGTTTGTTTTGTGGTACAGGCATATTTATTTTTTCTTTATTTCATCTTCGTAAAAGAAATGTTCTAACAATAATGAACAACCCCAATAAAATACAAGCAATGAAACAAGAACACAGAAACGAAAGAAGAGAATACTATAAAAAACAAAAAAATAGAGAAAAAGAACTCGAAATCTGAAAAGAAACTTCTGTTGATTGAAACGTCAGACCATCTTCTATCTGTTTCCAATTGCTTGTTCAAATCAAATTAATTTCTGAAATTAGTTGTGAGTGATCTCTTCCGTTTTATCTTCACAGATAAGTTGGTATTTTGAGTTCTGAATAGAAACGTTTCGTTTCTTTTTTAATATATATATATATATATATTTTACAACCACCGTTATTATTGTGTTTTAGCAATATTCACAATTACAGACACAAAAAAATCAGCTTGTCTCATTTTCTTTAATATAGAATAATTTGGTGCAGGCTTTTCAATCAATACTTATGTTAGTTCATCCATTTTTTTCTTTCTTTCACATATGTTGTATACTAAATTAAATTATTACATCGCTTTATTTTTATATAGATTATTTTGACGTACATACATATATACATACATCGTATAATATAAAATAATAATATTTGTAATGAGTGTCTGATTACCTACGCACACATTTTAAATTTGTATGCAGTTGATACTTCACCCCTAAGTTCGTGTAATATTTGAGGTTAATGTTATAATACTAAGTATATTATTGGTTTCTGAATCCCCCTTGTTAGTATAGGACCTATGCCTAACCACGAGAATCAGGGAACCAGTAGAATTAATAGCCCCTCTCTTCTATCCTCTATCGCGTTTTCCCAGCATTCGCTCAAAACAAAGCCTGAACGAATCTTTGGGTATCTAGGGAGTGAGCTACTAATACTATACAATGAATTAAACCTTCCTACATGTATTTTTCATTAGCAATCATAAACATTAATGAATGTGTGTGTGTAAATGTATGTATATTTGTGCAGATATGGGTGTGAGCTTGAAGTCGCTTTGCAGCCATGTGGTTTTTTTGGGCAACTATGGCGGCACCTTGACAACGGCTTTTCTGCGAAAGCTCATCATCATTATATATGTGTGTGTGAGTGTGTGTGTGTGTGTGTGTGTGAGAGAGAGAGAGAGAGAGAGAGAGAGAGAGAGAGAGAGAGAGAGAGAGAGAAAAATTAAATACACAACCGAAAGAGCTACTAATAGTTTCATGCTATTATGATACTTGAACATGCATATTTCTAAAATATGTCATGTATGTGAAAGAAATTTTTCAGGCTCTGCTTGTGTGTGTGTGTGTGTGTGGGGGGGGGCGTGTGTTTGATTCCCTCCCGACATCGTTTGACAACCAGTGTTAATTTGTTTACGTCCTTGTAACTTAGCAGTTCGGCAAAAGAGACCGATAGACAAAGTACCAAACTTAGAATAAGTATTGGGGATCTCAGTCTGTCATCTGTCTGACCGTGTGCCCCC
>NC_068985.1:43834529-43855284 GCF_001194135.2 Octopus bimaculoides
CCCCTCCCTCTATATATATTTACACATACATGTATATTTATCATCATCATCATCATTTAATGTCTGTCCCATGCTAGCATGGGTGGGACAGTACCACAAAAGCCAACCAGGCCGAACCCTGCACCACACTTCTGTGACTGTACTGGTAGGATTTTTACAGCCAGATGCCCTTCCTAACATCAACTACTCAGCAGAGAGGACTTAGTGCTTTTTATGTGGCACAAACACTGGCAAGGTCAGTTTTGGCAAGGTTTTTACAGCTGGATGTCCTTCTGAATACCAACCACTTTACAGTCAGGACTGGGTACTTTTAAGTGGCACCTGCACTGACAGGGTCACCAAGTACTTGCAAGACAAAAACTTTTAAGAGGGAAGGAGGGATTGAAGGAGGTGATGATGAAAAGGTTATAGTGAGATAGATACAGGTGTCTTGCTGTAGAGGAAGTACAAGGTTACCTGGCTGGAGAAAGAAAGACAGGAATGTAGATAGAAACAGGTGTGCTACCGCAAAGAAAATACACAGTTGCCCAACATGAGGGAAGTGCAGGAGAAAGAGAAAGAGAGAGTAGGAGACCACAGGATGGAGATGGTAGCAAAATGCTGGGCATACTCACAAGGAATGGGAGATCAGAGTATAAATGAGTTGGTTGAGTAAAGGAAGAGAGAGATATAGAAAGTGGCAAGTGCCAGAGCATACCCTTGAGGTTCAAGTGCCATGATATAAGTGGCAGGATATTGCAAAGGGAGTGTGATTAAAGAATGAGTGTAAGTGTCAAAATACCTGGGTATATATAGAGTTGGAGGCGCTACCGGGTAGCAATGATACAGAGGAACAAGGGTGTGAGGACAGGATTGGGGAGTGAATGAAGTGAGGAAGGTGAATTTCCTCCTTCATAGTGAATGAAGGAGGAAATGTGAGAAAGAGAAGAGATGTAGATTGGTTTGTTGGATTAGGGTGAGGGAAAGTTTTCTTGTTATGTGTTGTTGGAACACCCAGGTCGGGGGCTGGCAGATGGCAATAACAGAGTGAGACAAGGGTTGTGGGTAGAATGCACAGGTCAGGGGTAATCAGAGAGCAATGATACAGTGGCACTGGGATAAGAGGACAAGATTGGGGAGTGGGAGGTAATCATAGTACATGAAGCAGAAATGTGAGGAAGAGAAGGGATGTTGAGATGCAGTTTGGTTCATCGTGTGAGAAGTTTTCTTGTTGAGTGTGGGTGGGATATACAGCGCTTCTAGAACTCAGTTTTGCTGATGTGGGTGGGTCTTCTCAAGAACTTCATACCACCAGACATCTTGGTCCATGGTCATTTCTTCTGTGAGGTCCAACTCCCTGAGATCATTCATTACCACTACTTCATCCCATGTCTTCCTGGGTCTCCCTCTTCCATGGGTACCATCCACTTTCAGTGATCGGCACTTCTTTTTGCAGCTGTCCTCAAACATACACATCAGATGTCCAAACCAACGTAGTCTTCTCTCTTGCATTCTACATTTGATTCCTCTTATGCCCAACTTTTCTCTTAATACATTTGCACTTTGTTGTACATGTGCACTGATGTTGCACATCCAATGGAGTATACTACCTTTGTTTCTTTCCAGTCTATGCATGTCTTCAGCATTCAGAGCCCATGTCTCACTACCATGGAGAATAGCCATTCGTACACAAGCATTATATAGTCTCCCTTTCATTCTGAGAGAGAGGCCTTTTGTTGCCAACAGAGGTAATAACTCACTGAACTTCCTCCACCCAATTCTTATTCTTGAAACAATACTTTCAGAGCATCCTCCACCATTGCTAATTTGGTCACCTAAGTAACAGAAACTATCTACAACCTCAAGAGAGCCTCCTGGGCATTTGAGAGAATCTAATTCCTGTGTGCTCTTAATGCTTATTGTTCCTGCACATCTGCCACATACAAAGACTATTCTATCTATTAATCTACTTGTGACACCACTGCATTTCTTTACACTGGATGCAGTGAATGGAATTTCTTCCAACTCCTTTCCTACATACAGAGCAGGGCCATTTAGCTGATGCAAAGAAAGTTTTATCTTTTTTCTTACTAACAACCACTTTTGTATTAGCTAGGATAACTTTAAGGTCCTTTGATTCCAGGTTTTGTTTCCATACCTGGAATTTTTTCTCCAATTCTGCTAAAGATTCTGCAATAAGAGCAAGGTCATCAGTATATAGTAGTTCCCATGGGCTCCCAGTTTTGAATTCCTCTGTTATGGTGTGGAAGACTATAATGAATAAGTGTGGGCTGAGAACTGAGCCCTGGTAAACCTCTACCTCTGTATTCATGGCCAACTCTCACCTTACTGACAGCACCACTGTACAGTGGCTATGAGAGAAATCCAGGTCATCTGATATGGAGACCGTGGTGCAGATAACCAGGATTAAGCTTGATATCTATATACATATATATATAAACACATATGAATACAGATAGATATATACAAAGATATGTATAGATACAAATAACTATATTCAGGAGAATACATATGTGCAAGCATATAAGATACATTTACATGGAACATAATAAATACAAAAAACATGGTATTTTTTAACTTAACAGCTATTTCTGAGAGCTCAGAATTGTATAATAAATAATTGTAATGTTCATAATTAGTAGATATAATGTGCAGAAAGTCAAGGACACGCACACGCACACACACACACACACACACACACACACACACACACACACACACACACACACACACACACACACACACACACACACATGTTTGGTGTTCAATATAATCAAGAACTTGATAAATATTGTAATATCTCTGTTATTCACCATATTCATAAACATATTCACCATATGTGGCTAGGTAAGATCTGTAAATATAAGAAACTTGATATTTTGATTCCTGCCCACAGTTGAGGGGCTTTGCAAGTTATTTGGTGACTTCACTTGTGCTGGTATCATGTTAGCAGCACTTAGTACACTATGTAAAGTAGTGTGTGTTAGGAAAGACATCTAGTTGTGAAAACCATGCCAAATCAGACAGCCAAGCTTGATGCAGTCTTCTGATTTACTAGCTCTTGTCAAACCATCCAACCCATGCCAGCATGGAAAATGGAAATTAAATAATAATAGTAATGACGATGATGATGATGAGGATGTACTTGGTTGGATTAAAACGGTCTCTCACCTCTGTTTGCTAACCACTTTACTAAAGGGTTTGAGTGCATTTTATCAAAGCAACAAATGCTTGTTGTAGTTACCTTGTGTCCAACAAGACTAAAAATATTTCACTATTCTATGATGTCTCCATTTGTTCAACACAGAGTGACCAAAGGCAAGATGAATAGAAGAGAGCAATGACAGAAGTTTCAAGGTAAATGGGTGAAGGAAGCAAGAGTACAGAGAGAGAAGCAGAGCAAACGAGAGGATGGTAGAGGTGGGAGTGCAGGAAGAGGCTGTGATGGCAGCTATATATTTGCTGCTGTGTAGCACCTTGCACAAGTGTCTTTTGCAATGGTCCTGACCTAACCAATAAATTGTGAGTGATTTTTTTATAGATGGAAACTGTATGGAAGCTCATCATATGTGTGTGTGAATGCATGTCTGTATGAATGTTTACATTTTTGTATTTTGCATGAATAAAAGCACTGAACTGCAAGTAATGTTGTTTGTTGATAAATTCCTATCAACTAATTGTCTTCTAGAGTTGCACTTTTGAAGAGGAGAGCAATGAAGAATCCCTTACCTGAAAAACAGGTAAGGGTTAATGATAGAAAAGGCATCCAGCTGTAAAATGATGCTGCAATACTATGTAATTGTCTAATCCATGTTAACGAGGAACAAATATTGCAAGTGAATGAATAAATATTTGTACATACATATATGTAATTCAAATGTGTAACTGTGATGTAAAGGAGGAAAAGACAGAAGCAGAGAGTGAATTATGGCAATCTTATCTGTCTATCTGGAAGGATCACTCACAACGTCCACATGTTCTGTCTGACGCTGTACCGTCTAACAAATCTGCTCTTGTATGCTGTCCACTTCCAACTGACTGCTGGTGCCTTGATGACCCTACAGCCCACTGTGGCCCTTTTGGTGGGACCCACAGGCCCCACTTCCGACAGGACATGTGTACTCCTTCACTTCCGGTCCTTCCTTACAACACAACCTGGCTCACAACACCAAACGCCCCCTCCCGATCTGAAGATCATTCAACCAACCTGCCCACACCCTCTCCTCAACCCTGACCACACGCCTTAACTTTTCTCCTAATCAGCCAACCAGCGAAGAGGGCACTGCTCCCTCTGCAACCAACGTGGGACTTCAGAACTGGCCTCAGCCTCTGGCATGTTGCTGCCAGCTTCGTCCCTTTGTCCATTACTGTTAACTCCATCCTCCGACGCATTGATGATCCTTCACACAGCCAAAACATGATGTTCCTCAAATTTACAGAGGTTATTGTCCTCTTTCCCCATTGTGATGTGCATCGGGTATTTGGGAGTTTAACCCAGATTTTTTCCCCAACCTGCATAAAGGCATGGTCTTTCTCTTCTGCTGGTTGCAGTAATGCAGTACATGGATGTCTCCACTCGTACTTGAATATTGCCCTGTGTGGCACTGATTCCTCAGCCCATCCCAATCTGGGTGACATATTATATCAAAAAACAGTCTTGACTGGTGAGATGTGGCCCCTCTCTGCAATGGTCTTGATGATGTGATGATGCCTCTCCACAACCCCATTGCCACTTGTCAAGCATTTCCCTCAGTACCTCCAAGTGAAATGCAGTGCCATTGTCCACAAGCAGATCATCTACAGGGTCTTGTTCTAGGAATGTCTGATTTAGTATTCTTGTGATTTCCTCTGCGGTCCCCCTAGACTGGCACCTGTCACAGCTCCTAACTGCTCTCTGCACACTCTGCCTGGTCACATCAGAGTCAACTTTCCTGTCCACCACCATGTGATGCATGGTATGCAGTCCCCTCAGCTCTGAGTCACTCATTCATCACACTGTAGCCACGCCTTACTCCAGATCCTCTGGCACCTGCAGCCAGCCTTTCTTTACTCTGGTCAGAATGTCTGCTCTATTCCTCTCAGAGGGTACAAAAACCACACTCAGCTTCAGGTCAAACTCGGCAGCTAGCTTGCACAGAATTCCCAAAGAATTCCCTTATCAGCATCTCTGTGCCCCCTTTGGTTCACACCCTCCATTCGCTGGTGACCACTGATCCTACCCATCTAAGTACAGTGGCAGAATTAGTCCGGATCTTGATGGTGCGCAGCCCTCACCTCAGGGCCAGGTTCACCCCTTCAACACAGTATCCAGCTCTGTCACATTGATGTGGTTGCAGTTGTCCTTCTTCCTGAATCAGGCTGCATCCTCCACCACGACACCTCCAATTTCCAGGACAATTCCTGTTGCTATGCTGCTAGCATCACACAACACAATCCCATTCTTCAATTTGGGCATGTACCAGTTTCCTCTTGGTTGAGTCACTCTCTCCAAGACTTCTTGCATCATGGCAATTGTCTTCTTACCCACTTTGTCACTCCACCTCACTCCTTCAGCTCATCTCTTGATGAAGCTGCATGCTGTCCGGAGCCATCCTGCAATCGGGTAGTGTCTCAGCAGCTTCCCACACGCAGAAAACAGTTCTCACCTACTCATCTCCTTCCCTCTCTGCATCAGCCTTGTCTCTCCATAGCTTGAGTCACAGTGCAGCTCCTCCTTCCATCGCTTCTTGTGGTTTGGCAGTTAGCCTGAAACTCTTGAGGTAGCTTATGACCTCCTTTGCCAACACTATACTCTTGTCCACCAGGATGTTGTCAATATAGGAATTGGTGGCTCTTTCACTTTGTCTGCCTTTTCCAGGATGGTTTTGAGAATCGTCGCCATAATCTTTGGTACTGAATTCAACCTGAATCCCAACCTGGTCAGGCAGTATGTCTGACCCTTGTACCTTACTAGCTGATATTTCCACAGTCTCTCAGCTACATGCAGCTGCAGGTATGCCAGCTTTAAATTGACGATTGTGGAGATCCCTATCATCTGCCTCCACTCTCTCAAAGTTTTACTGCAAATGTCCATGGCTTCGCTGCCCGTATGTCACAATACGTGGTTGTTCAGCTCTTGGAAATCTGATACCGGCCTGACTTTATGCTTCATCAGTGGCACCACTGCCATCTGTGGTAGCATCCACTCTCCGCTTTCTCCTTCCAAAGGATCAGAATGCCTTCCTTGATCCACTGTTCCACCTCTCCCCCGAACTCACTTTTGGCATCTCCTTTCAGGGTATGCTTATAGTAGCCTACTGCGTTTTTCAATGTCGGAGGATCTCCCTTCCAGTACCATTCCACTGTTCACTGCTGGCTGTCGAACACAGTTCGAAAATGCTTGTCTGCAATGGTGTGTGCAGCACGTTTTTCTTCACAGCTCTCACCACTCTCCTGTCATGGACTCATGGTGCATAGCGCCCCTGCATCACCGAATGTTGCACTGGCTTCATTGACTGTGACACCTCACAAATGGACAATGGTGTCAATCCCCATCACCACATCGATTCTGTCCACCACGCAGTTGATCACAATTGCATGCAACCTCAATCTCGTTCCCCGTACCACCGTCTCCATATCGCAACTTCCTCTGCATTCAACTTCTGTACCGTCAACAGCCCTTACATTACTCACTCCACTCCATTCTTCTACCACCTTTGGAGTAATTAGGGTTGTAATTAGAGTCACAGTGCATTCAAGAGAATGTGAAATAAGTTTTGTTTTTTTAGCATTGAATCTCAAAGCGCATAAAGCTATAAGTGATAGTATGTAAATATTGAGTTGAAAAGCCCTTTTTGGAAGAAAAATTTGGAGGCTGCACTTCTGAGATGTGAAGTGCATATGGGACACAACTCATCTCCTGTAGACATGACAAGCTTTTGGGGGTTACTATTTATAGCTTCATGTCCTCCAAGAATGGCTTTTCTAAAAAAGAATTTATTATAAGTCTTCATTATTGCTTTGTTAATTAGGAATAAAAACTCAAATGTATTGATAAGAGAGGGTGAGGTGATTAAAAGATTGTGTGACTTTCATGGCTTTTTCACAAGCATTAGGAATGTAATTGGAATTAAATGTTTACAATTAGAAAATTGAAACTGGCTTACAAGATACCAGTAACCAAGAGCTTGCTTCCTCTTACAATCAATATTGGTTACTCACATTGGCAGGTTGAAGGAAAAAGAGATTTTTTTGGAGGTGCAAAGATCAATATTACAAGTTACAATCAATCAATATGCTCAGACTGGTTTCTTTATGCATTTTTTCCTTCCCCCCATTATTCACATTTTTTTTTGTTTCTCATCTTCCTTCTATTAACTGAAAATGTCATGAAGAGCTTTCTGACTTTATTTCTTTTGAGAAATATTCTAAGCCAGAACCAATACTGATTAGTTGACTTCAGTAGCAGACTGATATAGGCTTCTAAGCCAAGTGAAAGCCAGCATTCTTATAAAGTCATTCCTCAGCAGTAATGTGATTACGGTACAAATAACATTTAAGTCAGCATTATTGAATTTCCGTTCTGCAGTCATCAAAAGCTGCAATGCAGAATAGATACAATGTCAAAGTCAAACAAGTTTTTGGTGGCATAGAAGATGACCTTCCATATTTTTATATTTATTTATTTATTCTTAAAGAACGGGCAAAAGCTTAACTTTTGGTAAATTATTTCTGTCATTAATTATTGTTTGTGAAATAATACTAGTTCCTTAAAATGAAGATTGAATTAAATATTTTATATGAAGGGCCCTTTTTTGTTGTTATATCTATTATTTTTTAACCCCAGGTCAACCCTGATTGAGCAGAACTTTGACCTGAAGTATTCTGGCTACGACCATCCCTTAATTTTTAAGAGTGTATGGGACTGCATTATCTAAAATCTACATTTTTTAAAGCCAATACAGTGTGATTTGAGGTAGATTTGACTGTTATTTCTAGTAAGTTGCTCAACTTCATGAAGGCTGTCTTGGTTTGCTTTTTGTGTTAGACCAGAAAGCAGTTGCTTTTAGCTCAAGGTCAGCCATGTTCAAGCAGACCTGTTGCTAAAAGCAATCCATCCACGACCATCCCATCTTTTTGCATATCTGGAACTATTTTGTCCAAAATGTCTTTTCTGTTTTATGATTGTAGAATGTGGTTAGAAAAAAAAATTGATTACTATTTCTATTGAGTCAAATAACCTCATAGATGCTTCCTTACTGATCTTAAAGAATTTAGTTTACAACATAGATTGTAACCCTACCCATAGTATGTAAATTTTGTCCCATTAACTCTATTGCATATCAAAGACAGCTTTTAAATGTCTGGTCATTTCCTGTTCTCAGCTTGTAAGTTAAATTAGTGCACATATGAGGAACAAAACCTCACCTATCCCTTAGTAAAATTAGTGCAAATATGAGGAATAAAACCTCACATATCCCTTAGTAAAATTGGTGTACATATGAAGAATAAAAGTCACCTATGTCCTAGTAAAACTAGCATATGTATAGGGAATATAACTCATTTGTCCCCAAGTAAATTTGGTGCACATATAGGAAATAAAACTCACATCCCCCTTGTAAAATTGGTATACGTATACAGGAATAAAAGCCATCTTCTTTGTAGTCTCATAAATTTTCTTGAATTTCCCATTTTCCATTTTAAACATGCATTATTTCTTCTACAAATGAAATATCTGCCAAGTTCTGCCAATTTAATAAATGGCCGTATAAATCTTTATTATTTTCATGTGAAAAATATTTCCATCTTTTGTGGCATTCCACATTAGTTTCCTTTCATGTTTTAATAGTAATTAAATTTTTCTACAAGAAATATAGCTATGTTTTCTTTTAACAATTATAATATAGTGTATGAGATTATATTGAGGAAACTAGTAGACAAAAAGTGCAGGAAGCCTATTTAAGATTTAATAAGTGCAAAGCTCTTTTGTTTAGGTCAAGACAGCTCTTGGAGTTTGCGGTTATCTGAATTAGTTAATGCATGCACATATATATGTGTGTTCTGTGCAGATTTATATTGTGTATGTGTTTGCATATGAATAAACCTGCATTCATGAGTGCGTGTGTCGCAACAGAACATGAGTGTGTATGTTTCATTAGTTTGTATGTGTGTGAATATGTATTCCATATGTATAAGTAATTGCGTGTCTGTTTACCCAGGAACCTCAAATTGAGAATCCCTGAAATGCTATGCAAATTTTATGTTTTCCTAATCAATTGCATCTGGAGTATGCAAATCAGTCTAGTCTGTCCTTTTTTTGGAGTACCTGAGTATTTTTTAAGGTTTCTATGCAGATCTGTTGCATTTATGATGATAGGAACAAATGAAAATCTGTAACCTGAGTACAAGAGCTGTAAGTTTCTCATCAGTTTTCCATAGATGTTCCCCAACTTTTGAATAGACATTCTCATCTACTGGGCAGCTGATCTCTACAGTGGTGCATGACTTTTCCTCCCTGTCTCATACAGCTATATCTGGTCCTCTGTATTTACACCAGGTTACTATTTCTATTGGAATGTTCCAACAGTATTTTTTATTTTTTAAAATGTGGATACTTTCTGTTCTGGTGTACTTTTAGTATGGCAATCAGGACAATCCTTCTTTCAATATAGCACTGTAGACCATCTTTGCAACAATGTCATGTTTCTGTGAGAGGTAGTCTTTTGAGGACATTTTTGGACAGCTACTGATATGAGTAACACCTTGCATCCTGCTATGGCATAATCAACATTTCCTATCACAGTGTTGAGGGTTTAGACATATCCTTATCTCTTTTGTTGATCAGGTATTTATTTGCTATTTCCTGTTCCATTATAGCAAATGAATAGCCTTCTGGGTGAGATGTAATGTATTTATAATCACAGGTATTAGAGAGGCTGGTATTTTTGTCAATGTTACTAGAATTCTCTGTGGAGGCACAATGGCCCAGTAGTTAGGGCAGCAGACTCATGGTCATAGGATCGTGGTTTCGATTCCCAGACCGGGCGTTGTGAGTGTTTATTGAGCGAAAAGTACCTAAAGCCCCACGAGGCTCCAGCAGGGGATGGTGGCGAACCCTGCTGTACTCTTTCACCACAACTTTCTCGCACTCTTACTTTCGGTTTCTGTTGTGCCTGTAATTCAAAGGGTCAGCCTTGTCATACTGTGTCATGCTGAATATCCCCGAGAACTACGTTAAGGGTACATGTGTCTGTGGAGTGCACGTTAATTTCACGAGCAGGCTGTTCCGTTGATCGGATCAACTGGAACCCTCAACGTCGCAAGTGACAGAGTGCCAACAACATACACTAGAATTCTCTAGCTTGCAGGATTTGTACCATGCATGACATTCTGCTGGTATGATGTGCATGTCTCTGTTTAAGTAGGTCACTCCAACCACCTTTGGTTCACAAGGAGCAGTGAGAATATGTGTCCATGTTTATATATTCCATGCTTTTTATCACTTGAGTGAAGCAGTGTTGATATTGACCTTCTGCTTTGACATCATTAACTGGACACTCTGCACTTCCAAAGACCTGCAGAATAAAGATGTCTCATATTTGATAAAAAAAAAAGTAAAGGTTGGCATCAGGAAGAGCATCCAACTGAAAAATCTTGTGTCTAATAAATCTCTACTCAAACCTGTGTACATTTGGAAAAATGGATGTCAAACACATGAACAAATGACCAATCATCAAATTGTATTTACTCCATGTTAAATGTGACTGATAAAACCTATAACTGAAGACTTTCAGGATATGACCATCCCATCTTTTCCAATGTCTCCTTCCTTTTATTTTTTTATTTTTAATGGCTGTGAGATTTGGTTGCTATTTCTAGCATGTTCCCTCATTGGCTTGTATTGCTAAATATTGAAATCAGCAGTAAATTAAATATGTATAACTTAATACTTAAATCTTCTAATTAGTCTGTCTTAATGGTAATGTAGTTGATCAACATATATAGTGATAATTACTGTCCTGAAGGACTTCTAATATGATAAATGCAAAAACTCATTTCTGTGTGTCAGTGTATCACACTTTCACCCCCTCTCTCATTTTTCAAAGACTTCTACTATTGCTCATGTTGGGGTGAGAGTAATTGTAGGCATAAAGATGGTGAGGGCAGTGGTGAAGACAGAGAGAGAGAGAGAGAGAGAGAGAAATAAAGAAAAAGAGAGGGAGAGAAAGAGAGACAGAAATTTAGGGAGAGTTGATGATGTTTTATTAAAAGTAGTAGTGTTGATGGTGGCAGTGGGGGTAATAACAAGAGAGAGAGAAAGAGTGGGTATGTGAGAGAAAGAGAGACTGAACACTGAACTAACATATTGAATGAACAAACACACATTTAGCCTTTTTGTGATGGTAATGAAGTCATAGTAATAGTATTAGCTGTAGTTGTGATAGAAGCAGAGGCGGCGGTGATGATGGTGGTGGTAGCCAAGGTGGTCAGGGATGACAGTGAGAGTAAGCGATGTGAAAGACAGTGGTGATGGTGGTGGAAGGGAAGGCAGTGAAGTCAAAGGTATTGATTGTGGTGGCATCAGAAGTCTGAATGGTGTGCGTATGGCAGATGTGGTAGCAATGGTGGTGATACTGTTGTTTATCATGCAGCTTTGCAATAAGTTCCAAGTCGACAAATTATATCATTGTTTTGATGAAAATTGTTTATTACTTGAAATATATCGTTCAAGTTTAATAAAATTTAATATGTACTCAATGCATGAAGTGTCATTATTGGGCTCAAGGGCTAATGAAGAACCCTCCACAGGAGCTAGCTTAAGAGCCGCCCTATCGGGTGGCTTTTAAGCTAATTATAAATAACTCTTTCTGATTAACATGGCATCAGTTTTATCCTTGTATTAAAAGCGTTCAGTATTTCTCTATGTCTGTCTCAGTCTATCTATATCAGTCTCTCTGGCTGTCTATGTCAGTTTGTCTGTCTGTCTCTGTCTTTCTGTCTGTCTTTCTTTCTGTGTGTGTGTGTGTGTGTGTGTGTGTGTGTGTGTGTGTGTGTGTGTGTGTGTCTCCCTCTCACTATGTGAATGTGTCTTTCTCTGTGTCTCTGTCTGTTTGTCTCTGTCTCTCTTTCTCTCTGTGTGTCTGTGTCTCTCTCCCCACCCCCTAGTGTAATGAATTTACTATGCTGACGTACTCCAATATTTAAATGGTAACCACCCTCATGTAGATAAACCTTGCTCAGTTTCAAACCACAACTATTGAATCTTAAATTAGTTTTAAATGAATAAAAATAATAATAATTTCTGAAATTGTTTCAAAGTTTCAACTAGAAACTTGAAGCTTGTCTATAATTAATTTTATTAACCTTTTTACTAGTAATTAATTGATAATTGCTTCATTGGCCTTGGGGGAATAAAAAGACAAAGTTGATTTCACTGAGATTTTTAATAGGAAAAATAGAACACTTCACTCTTTTAGAAGTCTTGATTCTGTTTTCATGATGATGATGATGATGATGATGATGGTGGAAAGGAGAGGAGTAGGAGGAGGAGAAGAAGAAGAAGAAGAATACTTGCATAGAAACAAGGCCACTAATTTGGAGAGTGGGGTTAATCAATTAAATCAACCCTAGTACTTCATTAGTGTTTTGTTTTATTGACTCCTAGAAGGAGAAAAGATAAAGCTGACTTTGGTAGTATTTGAACTCAGAATGTAAAGGGCCAGAACAAATAATCCCAAGACATTTCTTTTGATGCTCTTACAAATTTGCCAATCTACCATGCTAATGATGATAATGATGATGATGATGATGATTTCAAATTTAATATGGTTAATAATAATAATAATAATAATAATAATAATAATAGTGGTTTCTAATTTTGGCAGAAAGCCACTAATTTTGAGGATAGGTCATAAGTTGATACCATTGAGTCTAGAAGCTGAATGATACTTTATTATATCAACTCTGGAAGAATGAAATCCAAAGTTGATTGCAGCAAGTTTTGAACTCCAGATGTAAACAACTGAAACAGATACTGTAAAGCATTTCTTCTGAAATGTAATGATTCTGTCATATTAACAGTGACTCTAGGCCAGTAATTTGGAGGGAAGTGTATAATTATGGTGATAATGCTGATGATGATGATGATATTTCTTCCTAATATAGGCACAAAGCCTGAAATTTTTGTTGGGTGGGCTAGGATTACATTGATTCCAATGCTCAGCTGGTACTTATTTCATTGGTCCTGAAAAAATGGAAGGCAAAATCGATCTTGGTGGAATTTGAACTCATAATGTAAAGCCGGAAGAGATACCATTAAGCATTTTGTCTGCCAAACTAATGATTCTGCAAGCTAGCTACCTTAATAGTAATAATAATAATAATAATAATAATAATAATAATAATAAATATTCAAATACATAACAAAAACACCAGGACTTACAAATATATATAACATACAGAAAATTGCACTACTGGGCACTGCACACATCCTATGCAAAACACTTTCAATACAGTAACCATAAGAGCATCACAGCAAACCACAGCACATACCCAAGGCACACAGAGCTGCACTTGGTAGTGAAGTGAAAGCACACTATAAAAATAAAACTACTGAATAATAATAATAATAATAACCCTTTCCATTATAGACACAAGATTTGAAGTTTGTGTGGAGGGGTGGGGGGCAACCAATTGCTATTTCATTAACCCTAAAATGTTGGAAGTGAAGTTGACCTCAGTGGAATCTGAACTCAAAACATAAAGTCAAACAAAATGCCACGAAGCATTTATGTCTGGCATGTTAACAGTTCAGTCAGTTTGCCGCCTTAATAATAATAATAATAATAATAATAATGATAATGATAATAATAATCTTTTTTACGATAGGCACAAGGCCTGAAATTTTTGGGATACTTGACTGGTGCTTAATTTATTGACCCTGAAATGATGAAAGGCAAAGTCGACCTCGGTGGAATTTGAACTCAGATAGACAGACAAAATACTGCTGAGCATTTCGCCTGGCATGCTAATGACTCTGCCAGCTCACCACCTTAATAATAATAATAATAATAATAATAATAATAATAATTAATAATAATAATAATCATCATCATCAGGTAGTGGGTCTCATGGCTTCTGATCTTAACTGGTTGGAAGTGTTATCATGTACATTGTTTTGTCTTGGTATAAAAGATGGGCTACAGCAAATATTCTGCTCAATACCACAAATTTGCTTGACAGTTACTTGACCTTGACCAGTTGAGCATGTCCCTTAGTGGCTGACGATATGTGCATCTCTGATCATGAGCAGAAGTAGTGGGGGAGCATCATAGCCATGTGTTGATAGGAATTCTTTGGGGTTTGGATAGTTCATCTCTGGAAACATGGGTGTTTCGTTCATCATCCTTAAACAACCCTTTTTCAGGGACCTTTTGAGCAGGATGGGCTACTCGACCTGAAGAAAATTCTAACTGGGCCCCACCAGCAAGATCATGCACTGTTTATCCTCATATATGAGAACACTATGTCACACACATATGGTTGTGATGCATGTGCCTGGTGTACCCTTATCAGACTGGTAGTCATGGTGGGTATATTGAGTTTTGTATATTTTACCCTTGTGCCACTTTGATGACATGCACTGCTCTCTCACTCAATAATAATGATGATAATCCTTTCTACTATAGGCACAAGGCCTGAAATTGTGGGGAAGGGGTAAGTCAATTACATTAACCCCAAAAGGATGAAAGGCATAGTTGACTTCAGTGAAATTTGAACTCAGAACGTAGCGGCAGATGAAATACTGCTAAGCATTTTGCCCAGCTTGCTAACGATTCTGCCAGCTTGCCTCCTTAATAATAATAATAACAACAACAACAACAACAATAATCCATCATGCACATAATAAATTCCTGTAGTCCTTTGGCACAGAAAGATCATAGATGTAGACATGACTGTGTGGCCAAGGCACTACACTAGGACATATTACAGCAAAGAGGATTTAAAGGTGGAAGAAAATGGTATGAACGTCAACCAGAAAGGGTAATAGAGAATGACCAATATGTAATTTTATGGGATCTTAATGTACAGACTGATTACGAAATTCATGCCAGGTTACCAGATATCATGGTTCCTGCCAAGGGGAAAAAAGAGTGTACCATCATAGATGTGGTTATATCTGTGGACATGAATGTAGCAGTCAAAGAACAGGAGAAAATAAGAAAATACCAAGTTTTGATATTTCAAGTTTAACCTCAACATGATTTGAACTCAGTTTATGGAAATATGAAGTTGAGTCTTGAGAAGCATCTAGTGTGGTGCATTACTGCTTCAGGCATTCCGCAAATAATGACTAACTCTATGGAAACCTTTCAAGATAATTATAATGCAGGACTTCAAGGAAATGTGTTTTAGTGAAGAAGCACATGAAATAGAATAACTATTGGAAAGTAAGTATCTCATTTATTGGCATCAGCTCAAGAAATATCAAAATAATGGTTATTTTGAAGGAGTAAAATCAGAAACATTAGAATGACGTATGCTTTTTTGAACTGTGTGAGCAGATCAAAAAAGTTTCTCTCAAATATTAAGAATATCATGGTTCATGATGACAGTATTTTGGATTATGTATGCATAAGAAATATTAACACAGTAATTACATCTATCTATCCATCTATCTATATAGTATTATATATCATATGATATGCACATATATGTATATATATTATATATATCATATGATATGTTTATATATGGTATATATATATAATATTATACATATATCATTTTTTCACAGTGCTTAAGAGTCAATGCTGTTGTCTACGCAGAGGTCCTGGAGAAAGTTGTGAAGCCTTGTATGTATATATCTATATCCATTTATCTATCTATCACAGTATCAAAAGTGTTGTTACATACCACTGGTCACAATGCGCTTCACATTGCTTTAGCTTTCAAATGATGCCACCCCACTGGTTTGGCAGGCAGGTCAACATTCTCTCTTCACAAAACACCACTCCATTGCAGGGTTACCCATTGCAGCTGAGTATGTGTGTGTGTGTATATATATATATATATATATATATATATATCCTTTGTCATTTATTTTTTACTTCTTTCAGTCATTAGATTGTGGCCATGTTGGGGCACCACCCTAGAGAATTTTTTTAGTTAAACGAATTGACCACAGAAATATTGCTATGTTACTTAGGTAAATATTTGAATTATATTACGGCAGAAAACTTGGAATACATATTGGTGTAGGATCACTTATATATGACAAAATTCAATTAAAAAATTTTACTCTGTAAATATTACTACCTTATTTCTACTGTAAGTAAATGATATTACTATATTAAGTAGTGATGTATTACCAAGGAAATTGTTTATATAATACCATACTATACTTACATATATACAGAGAGACAGGCTGGCAGGCAAGCCAAGGGGATCAAATAAATTTTGGTAAATTAACCTAGAAGTGTCTCCATGTACCTTTGGATAAGCAGATTATTCTGGAAAATGTATTCCAGCTAATTCAACTGGTCAATTCAGCAAGAATGATATCTAATATGTTACAGACTCATATTTGGAACAAACCATGCTATCAAAATGCTTGTAGTGATGTTTTGTATACTATTAGAATATATATTTACACCCACACACGTGTGTGTATGTGTGGCCTGCCCTCTTACCAAGAGAATGGCATCATTCAAAAGCTAAAACAATGTGAAGTGCACTGTAACCAGTGGTGTATAGCAGAATGTGATACTCTGGTTGATACCATGATATATATATATATATATATATATATATATATATATATATATTACATGTTGATATATTTTCACAGTAGAGCGATGGTTTATATTCCCTACACAAAATATGTGTATAAATTACCACATGAACATGTATATTTCTTGGGTAGGATTTTATATAACATTACCACAGAAAATATTGGTATATATTATAACAGTAACTATCGATATAATAACTACTACAGTAAGTATTTTTATATTACCAAAGTAAATATTTATATTACCATAGTAAGTATTGCTCTATTACCACAGTAAATTACCACTATGAATATTTATATATTACACTGTAACTATTTATATGTATTTACAATAAGTATCAATGTGTAGAATGTATAGTATACAACGTGGAGAATATACCACCATCATTGCCCAAACAACCTTAACATTAGTTTCAGAATTCATCTGAGGCTGGGACCACATATCATGCACCTCCTACATAATTCAGGCTCACAACATATAAATTTACTCACTGCAAGACAATTTCTTTTCCTCAACAGGCCCTGACCTATTTAACAATATCCTAAAACAAATCAAAGAAAAAGATTCCATCGCCTTCAAATGAATCCTGGACAAATTTCTTCAAGACATACCAGATAAGTCACCTATATCCGGATACATTTCAGTCAACAACAACTCCCTACTTGACTTTAAAATGACTTAACAGATCCTATCAGGTGGTGCTATAAAGTTAGACATGACCTGGATCAATCTTTAGCTGAAACATATCTAAGTTATGTACTACACTAATTTATATACTACCATAGCAAATACTGATATAAGTACCACAATAAATATTGACATATTAGCACTTAACGAATTACCATGATAATTTTTTTTATTCGTGATGGAAGCATTACAGCTGGCTATTTGCAACATCAGTGCCTGAAGTCAGTAGAATTCTATAAATCATTGGTAGTGAGATTTGGTTGATATGTGGCTATTGTTACCCCTCTGGCATAGGTCACAGGTTATGGTCTCACTTGGCTTGCCGGGTCTTCTGAAGCACAGCATATTTCCTTTTAAAGCCTAGCCAGGCTCATGGGTCCAGTTTCCTGGTTTCCATGGCGTATGTGTTCGCCAGCTGGACAGGACTCCAGTCCATTGCAGTGTTACTCATTTTTTGCCAGCTGAGTGGACTGGAGTAACGTGAAATGAAGTGTTTTGCTCAAGAACACAACGCATCGCCCAGTCCAGGAATCGAAACCACAATCTTACGATCATGATGCTGACACCCTAACCACTAAGCCACACGCCTCCACTTACACATATATATATATATGTGTGTGTCTTTGTGTTTGTGTTCTGTCCATGTAACTTAGTGGTTCAGCAAAAGGAATTGTTAGAATAAGTACCAAGATTAAAAAATAAGTACTGGAGTCAATTTGTTCAACGAAAATTCTTCAAGGTGGTTCCCCAACATAGCTTCAGTCTAACATACATTCATACACGCATGCACGCATGCATGTGCACATACACACACGTACTTATATAGATGCATACATATATGATGGGCTTCTTTCAGTTTCTGTTTATTAAACCCAGTCGCAAGGCTTTGGGTAGAGTAGAAGACACTTGCTCAAGATGCCACGCAATGGTACTGAACCCAAAACCTTGTGGTTGGGGAGTAAACATCCTGTCATACTTCTTGCCACATTATTTTATTCCATAATTAGATTTTAATATCTTTAATTCAGAATTCTAATTGAAATTCTTCAAGGTACTCTGTAGTACTTTTAGCTATTTAATTAATATTTTATTTAATTAATACTTAATTACAAACTCCATAAAAAGAATTTATATTTAAAACTTTGAACATACAATGTAATTAATAAGATCAAAACTGACTTTTAATTCTTCATATTGAAAAGACAAAAAGAAATGTAAGTAAAGGCCAGTATAATCAGTGGGGTGGGGGGTGGGGGTAGTGAAGGCAATTGATTGATACAAAATCAATAATGTCTTACAGGCAAGAAAGAATCAGAATTTTTATTAAGAGTTGGGTCTTTCACAAAGAGAACTAACATGCTTTCAAAGCTACAAAAGTTGCATAAAACTTTCTCTTCTTACCATAAAAAAAAAACCTAGTTTGAGAAGACGCATATCAAAGGCATTCTATTTATAACTATTCTATAGTTATAATGCAGTGGTTCTCAACTGGGGTCCATATAAGATTTTGTTATTAAAATTTATGTGCAATAAATTGGTTATACTTCTACAATTCACAAAATATAACAAAATTTTATGTAAATTCTGAATAATATTTAATTATAAAAATATAATATGTTGTTTTTTTTTTAACCCTTTGACATTCAAATGTTCTACTTATTTATCCACATTATTTTGAATTAATCGTGCTTTATCTCATAACTTCAATATTTTAATGATGTGATTGTATATTTTTAGAATGACTCTGTAAGGTTGGTATGAGAGGTTAGATCTGGCCAGTTTGAACATAAAACAGGTAGAATATTTTGACCAGATATGGCTGGTTTAAACATCGAATTGCTTTGGGGTCCATCTGAGTAAAATATGAATCAAGGGGGTTTCACAGACACAAAATGGCTGAGGACCAAAGGCCTAGTGTGTCCTTCCATCTTATAAGACAACAGCGTGGTTTGATGGGCATTTGGCTGCTATTCCTAGCAGGTATACTTCTTTACAGATTTCTTCACAGTCTAGTAGTGTGAAGTAGTTATTGATATTGCAAGTGGGGTGATGCTTCTTTACAGATTTTGAAGTGTAGTGTAGTATATTCTGTGAAGAAAAGTTGTGTGGTTAAATGTAACTTCAAATAGATCATACAAACACATACACACATCACATCTATAGAAACACAGATACACATATATACAAATAAGTGCAGACAGACACTCTCTCTCATGCACACACACATTAAAATATTTCACTCAACACATATACAAATTCATACACATATGAACATATAAAAATGTATATACAAAGAGACTCATATTACACAGATATATGCACCTACAGATAGGCATACTCAACACAAATACACATAGACAAACACATACCATATATGTTTGCATACACAATATACACACAGAAACACATATTTAATGCTCATACCAAAGTAGTTTGAATCTAAAGAATTTCACAGTAGTATTTTCACCCTGGGCCCTAACCTGGACAAATTAGCTGCTTCCTTGCATTTAAGGTTAGGCAATGAAGCCAAAACAATTTGCTGGTGCTAAACATGAATGTCAGTGAAATATTTTATACCCTGATAACATTTAAAAGATTGGGAGTAAACAATTATAATTGTACCTTTAAATAATATGAGACGAAAATTACATGAGTGTGAATGTGACTGCAATCAGGACAGACCTATTGTAGCATAATTTACTGAGATTATATTGATCAGAGGCTGTCATTAATAGGCACGGCTGTCATGTGACAGTAGTTGTCACAGTAACAGGGAAGTATATTTTCATATCTGATATCTGTATTGTTCAGTGTGGCTTTGGAAGATTATTGGACTGCAGTCATGTTGGGGCACCCACTCCAACTTAAACGTTTTTTTAGTTCTGGTACTTATTTACTTATTTTTTGAGCCTGGTACTTATTCTAACAGTTTCTTATGCCAAACTGTTAAGTTACAGGATGTAAATGAACTGACACCAGTTGTCTGTCAAATGGTGGTGGGACAAACACAAAGACACATGCATAGATATACATGCATATGCATACAAATATACATACATATATATATAGGAAAATGAAAAAAAAGGCAGAATGCTAAACTGGAAGCATATTTTAATAAAGATTTCTAAACTGGAAGCTTATTTTAATAAAGATTTCTAACCGGTTTTCATTGCGAAAGCAAATTATCAAGAAGGAGAATGAAAATGTTTTTTACAAAGAAGTACAAAATGAAGAAAATAATATATAAAACAATAATATATAAAAAAAATAAATATACCCATACATTATATTGTCTT
>NC_068985.1:43856091-43856863 GCF_001194135.2 Octopus bimaculoides
GGTTTTGATTTTAAACTTTGTTCCTCGTTTGAAGGTAAATTCAGAGCCTTCAAGTAGAGGGGCAGGTACCACAATTAGGGCGTGCACATTTTTTAACTGATGGGGGTGGAAGTGGTGTATGTAGTTTGGCATTGGTTAATAGTGTTTTCAAAGATTTGTGTTGCCTTTTGCATTTAAGGACTTTATGTGTATTGATGATATTGTTCATTTTCAGGTCTGTGGTGAGTAAGGGGAGGTTTTGTTTGATTGTGGTGTATGCTTCGATGTTTTTGGGGTTGTGGGTGGAGATGTATGGAAGTATGGAGCAGTGGTAGTATGTATTATGGGTCCTTTTAAAATAAAAAAAACCCTTCATAAAAGGACCCATAATACATACTACCACTGCTCCCCACAAACACCACCCCAAACCACACTACAAACACACATACCCCCCTACCTCCCTCCACACAAAATACATCCTCTCCCAACCCTACAAAAACCCTTTTCCCCCACAAAATAATCCAAACAAGACCCAACTCAACCATTCTCCTCCCCCATGGACAAGAAGCATCATGAACCCTCCTTACGCTTGTTATTATCCCCATCTCAATGCCCCTTACTCTCACACCAATAACAAACGGAATCCTACCCACACCTACGCATAAATCTCCCACCCAAGGAACCCCATACCGTCCACCCAACAAACACCCACAATCATACCACTTTTTCTACAGATCTTCATACCCACGCCACTCACAACAACAGAACCACAATAACTACCTACCCCACTCCA
>NC_068985.1:43859588-43872546 GCF_001194135.2 Octopus bimaculoides
TCCTGTTGAAAAAGAGTTCATAACTCCAACTAAAAACATTTGTCTCCCCTTACACACACTTCCTGTTTTGACACCACATTTCCTGCTTAACACAAACTTTTAACCCTTTTTTTAAACCTAACAAAACTCTCAACTCTCATGCATCCTTATTTTTCCTACCACTATATACGTGAACTACTATTGAACTTCAAAAGCTCAAAGACAATATAATGTATGGGTATATTTATTTTTTTATATATTATTGTTTTATATATTATTTTCTTCATTTTGTACTTCTTTGTAAAAAACATTTTCATTCTCCTTCTTGATAATTTGCTTTCGCAATGAAAACCGGTTAGAAATCTTTATACAAAACCCATTTTATATTTTTTAAATTTTATTTTTATTCCCATATATATATATATATATATCTATAAAACAGGCTCCTTTCAGTTTTCCTATACCAAATCCACACACAAGGCTTTGGTTGGCCCCGTGCTATAGTAGAAGACACTTACGCAAGGTGTCACACAATAGGACTGAACCCTGAACCATGTGGTTGAGAAGCAAACTTCTTGCCACACAACCATGTCATTGTTGTTGATGGTGTTGTCATTGTCATTGTGGTTGCAGTTGCTTTTCTTAGCTCAGTTTGTAGAAAAGAGCAGTGCTCATGACTTTTGCAGGCATTTTTTTAGCCAATGAAATTGATGCCATCGATGTTCCACTTGAACCATTACAAGTCAACAACTGCAGGAAAAATATGGTTTGAAAGGGAATTCCAGTGGGGTAACATTTTGGGAAGGAAGGATTTGAATAAGTGGTAAGAGAAGGTCCTAAGGTTTATGGTCAAAGCAAAATGGAAGATGAAGTTATATTATAATAATAATTTACAGTATAGCTGTAACATTAGAACTATCAATAACCAATAAGTTGGTTATTTTCCTCCATGTCAAGCAATTATCGTTAAATAAAATCATTGAACTGATGAGAAATTAAATGAGTTAATTAATGAGTTAATGAACTGTTAGTTCATTACTTAATTGTAAATCCCAAAGTTATTCTAACCTAGTACCATTTCCTGTTGGGCAATTTATAGTCATGTCTTGTTTTGGTCTCTTCTCAGATATACAACAACAACAATAATAATAACAATGATGACAATCATAATGGGGACAGCAACAAGAACATGAAGAACAATGACAACAACAGCTACAACAATGGTGAAAATAACAATGGTAGCAATACCAATGACAGCAAAAAATAACAACAAAAAACACAACAGCAGTAACAGTAACAACACCACCAACACCACCACCAAAAACAACAGCAATAACAACAATAACAGCAACATCTTAATTTTTGACACACTTTGTTCATAGATTCTGGAGCACATGCTCACACACACACACACAAGCACACACACACACACAAGCACACACATACACAAGCACACACACACACAAGCACACACACACACACACTCAGATTCAGATAACTTGTGTGACATTACATACAAAAATTCTTTATTTCCCTTATCAATCTGGTCAACGAATAATAAAGCTTGGTATTGAAAAATATAACAAAAGTCCTGTGTTTACTGTGGTTTCAACTGAATTAATGTTTTATATTAATACAGTAAAAAAAAAAAAGGTGTGTGATCCCTTCGCTTGGTAAAAACTGAAAATTTTCCCAGTAGTGAGATTTTATACAATAAAGTTTTTTCACCTTTGTAGATGAATGGAGCCACAGAAACTAACAGTGTCTTGTATGCTACTGCAATGTAGTTTATATGAATCATTGATTCTTTGCAAGGAAGGCGTGACAAAAAAATGTTTATTTGTCCATTGAGGAAAGTAGGTAAACTGGTTAGTGGCATATTTATCCAGAAACCACCATCACCCCCATTCACCTTAGTTTAAAATGTTTTAACTTTTTATTGTTTGCTATGTCATATGCCACTTACTAACTTAAGCCTTTCATTCCTTAAGGAGCATAGGCCAGTGGCAGCTCTCTCATTTCCACATGTGATATTCGGTAGCCATTTTGGCTATACAAAATCTTTCTTGCTTTCACTTGGTGCTCAGCAGTTTGAGCAGTTATTTCTTCTTACTCTTTCTACTATAACATTACCAAAGGTTGCACATTGTGGAATCAGTCATTCTTAATGCAGGGCTGTAAGGTTTTTCTGTCCCAGATCTTGGTTTTGAATTGTCAGTGATGCTTCAGTGGCTTTGCTTTTTTCTAAGTAGGGCTGTAGGCCCTATACAAAAACCAAATTTTACTTCTGGGAAGAGAGGGGTCCATATTAGTCCATTCTCTATCTTTTGACTTGTCCAGCATGGACAAGGAGCTTGCATCCTACTGGCATAACTCTCAGAGTCATTGATGGACATAAGCCACCACATCACAACAAAACCTGGACCTTGTAGGTGGTATGTCATACATAGTATATGCTACTTTTTATGTCAGTAAGAGTTCAACAACTTTCTCATTTCCAAATGTGATATTCAGTAACCATTTTGGCTATACAAAATCTTTCTTGCTTTCACTTGGTGCTCAGCAGTTTGCGCTGTTATTTGTTCTTACTCTTTCTACTATAGCATTACCAAAGGTTGCACATTATGGAATCAGTCATTCTTGCTCACATTTTCACCTGTCTTAAATAACCAGATGTTTAAGCTGAACAAGAAACAAAATTGCTGAATCATTTTCTGTAATATCACACATGTAAATAACACTATGGTTGACAACACACATTCATAATATTAGACTTCATATATATGAAAATATTTATTATAAATTGCCTACAACATGTTGTATATAAACCTTCTCTTTATTAATGTTGTGATTTGAAGCTTGTTATGTTTCTCTCTGTTTTATTGTTCATTTTCAATCTGTATTTATTTTCTTGCCTTTGTGAGAGCATGTGCCATTTATATACGCATACATACATAAATGCATAAAATATACAATATTTGTATGCATATGATACACACACACACACACACACACACACACACACACACACACACACACACACACGTGTGTGTATATGTATTCATACTCAAACATATATATATATATATATATGTATGTGTGTTTGTGTGTAAAGGCATGTGGCCTAGTGCTTTAGGGTATTGTGCTTGTGATCTATAGATCATAAGTTTGATTTCTAGACCAAGCGGCACTTTGTGTTTTTGAGCAAAACGTTTCATTTACACATTGCCCCAGTCCACTCAGCTATAAATGGCTGATCCCTGCGATGGAGTAGCCTTCTAATCAGGAGTAATGTTGGCCTGCTAGCTAGCAGGGTGGCATCATTTGAAAGCATTGTGACCATCAAGGTATAATAACACCCAATAGTCTGGTTAACCATATGATCATATGAGATATATATACATGTGTGTGTGTGTGTGTGTGTGTGTGTGCATGTGTGTGTGCCCGTGCGTGTGTGTGAGTGTGTTTTATTACAGTTGTTACTTACAATCGCAGAGGACTGGGTAGCATCATGTACAATGCTTTTGCCGTTGTTTGTGGGTTTCCATGTAATCATGAGTAGATGCAAACATCCTTCTTTTCTCTCAAAGTCTGTGACAAATAGGATATACAAAACCCCTAATGTTTCATGATATTATTGCAGAAAATATTTAGATCTGTCATATATGATGGAACCAGCTGTATCAACTATGAATTCTATTTGGTTGCATGCACTTAATCATCACCAGTTTTAAATACTTTTGAAGGAAATAAAAGATGAATATAACAATTTGTCATACCATAATACTGTAAGGTGTTTTAGCAGCAGAAAAAGTTATAAAACAACTTCTCTGAACTTCAGGTGAAGATTGACTTTTTTTTTTCCTGGATGAGAAAACTCATGCTCAGCTGCTACTTGTAAATGATGAATGGTTGTAGAGCCTGACATTATCGGCTGACTTAACGGCACATCTTTATAAGATAGGTCTTAGATGACAAGGTGATTTTGAACATATGTGTAATATATACACTGTTGTAAAAGCTTTTTGACATAAATTAACCTTTCTTCATTCCAAGTGAGTAATAAATAATTTTAAACCACTTGGCCTGCTGCAAAAAATACAAACAAGAAATGAAATATTCCATTTCCTTTAAAATACACCCTAGACATTCTATCTTTTCTGAAGCTACAACAAAATTTACAGTATTTTTATGATCTTGGTGAAAATGTAAGCACATTAAAAACCTTTCAAAATCAATTTTGACTATATTTTTAAGGAATTTCCTTCAGATCTTCAACTGGAATTTATTGACCTGCAATCAATCTTAAAAGTAAAATATTAAAGGAAAAACAGGATTGGTTTTTATTTAATGTCTCCAAGATAAAGAATGTACTTCTTTAAAATCCTTTACTCAAAGATGGGCTTCAACATTTGGCAGAGCATATTTATGAAGAGCACATTCAAAAATGAACTATATCATATCTATTTGTAGATCAGTGTTAATAGGTCACTACTTATGGGCAGATTTGATTGCAGGCATCATACCACAAACTTTCAATGACAATTTGACAATATTTTATCCTCATGTAAAAAGAATTTCATAGTTCTCTATTTATGTCAGTATATTACTGTAATAAAAAAACCCAATAAAGTAATTAAAAAAACAAGCAGTTTTATAATCTTGTGTAATCACAGTTTCATATTTTTCTACTTTGGCCCCCAAAACGTAAAATATGTCCAATCTAGCTTGCATTTGAGTGAGGACTTAGTCTATGAGATTAATACTAGTGCTTGAATATTTATATTTATCAACCATAGGAAAAGGGAGGGCAGAATTGACTTAAACAAGATTTATTCCTTTAGCATTTAAACTGGCCAAAATTTTCTACCTATTTTATGTTCAAACTGGTCAAATCTGGTCTCTCACACCCACCCTAGAATGCCATTTTAAAAATATGACATTTAAAAATACAATGTCATTTTTAAAATAAACTATCATATTATTAGAGGCTTGGAACCAACAGATAATACATAATTTACTCAAAACACTATGAATATAGATGCATTACATTTGACAGACTAATCTGAATTCCAAAGGGTTAAAACTACAAACATATTGGAACATAATTAAATGCTGTGAAGCATTTTGTTGGCTGTTCCAGTCATTCTACTATTTACCATTTCAGGAATTACATATTCTGGTCTGAAAAGATAAAATAGCATGATGACATTTAAATCTGGTTTTATTTACATTCTCCACTGGTCAATAAAGCAATGTAAGTATTACAAGTTATATTGACCATCATAAATTGTATGTAAATTGTATAGACAAAGAAACAATACATATCAAAAAGATAAATGCTGTAGAAGTGATGAAGATGCAAAATATTCTACCTGTTTATACATGGGTTCAGGCTAAGCAAAGTCTCGTGGTGGATTTAGTAGATGGAAACTGAAAGAAGCCTATACACTCATATATGTATATATCATCCTCATCATTATCCTTTAGCATCTGTTTTTCATGCTGGCATGGGTTAGACAGTTTGACCAGAGCTGGTAAGCCAGAGAGCTGCACCAGGTTCCTGTCTGGCTTGGCTTGGTTTTTATGGTTGGATGCCCTTCCTAATGCCAACCACTTTACAGTGTGTGCTGGGTGCTTTTAACGTGGCACTGGCATGAACGCTTTTATGTGGTACTGGCACAAGTGCCTTCTACATGGTACTGGCACAAGTGCCTTCTACATGGCACTGGCACAGGATTCTTGTAGGTCAGTGTGTGTGTGTGTGTGTGTGTGTGTGTGTGTTATGTGTACCTTTGTATAGACATCACATAAAGGCTGTAAATGGGCATACAAGTGAGGTTCTTCTTTTCCAGTCTTCTATGAAAAACATGTCTAGCTTTGGGAAAATATTAGCTTGCTTGGAAACATGTGAGGGTTGGTGATAGGAAGGGCACCTGAACCTAGAAAATCTGCCTCAACAAATTCTGTCTGATATATACAAGCATGAAAACGTGGACATTGAATGATGATGAGATGATGATGATAAGTGTGTGTGTGTGCATGTATATGTGTGTGCATGCATATTTGTGTGTGTATGTGTGTGCATGCATATTTGTGTGTGTATGTGTGTGCTTTTGTTATCTAGGAGTCAGAAGTTACAGAGGAGGTGGTTGCTCTGAAAGTATAGCAGTCAGGGTAAGAACAGGCTGGAAAAAGATCACAGACAGCTATTACTGCTGCTGGTAACACAGGTCTGTTTCCTTGTGAGTGAAGAGCAGATTGTATAGTGCTTGTGTTAGAACTGCAATGCAACATGGGCCTTGAATGAAAAAAAATCATTGTGAAGACTTGAAAGAAATGTAGCCAGCATACCCCAGTGGATGTGCAATGTTAGCATGTATGAATACCAGAATATAATTAAGCTAAGAGAGAAACTGGGTGTAAGACAAACCAAGAGCAGTATGCAAAAGAGAAGGCTGCACTGGTATGGGCAGATGTTGCTTATAGAGGATGACTACTGCATACAGAAGTGCTGAGTACTTTAAGTTAGTGAAACCTGTAGAAGAGGGAGACCAGTGACAAAGAGAGGAAGGCTGACTGTGAATGCTGTATCACACAGGAGATGACAGACGATTGCACTGGTTGGCAGCATGTAGTGCTACAGAAAACTCAACTACTAAATTGAAAAATGCACCCTAATACACTTTACACATAGATACAAACCTACTCACACACATAAGTGTATACACACATACACACACGCACATATATATATACACATGTGTGTGTATCTCTACTCTTCTATGCCACTTAACTATTGCTGATACAAGAAAATTACTTTAAAAGATGTATATATATATATATATATATATATATACATGTATATCCATACACACACATATATATGCACACACATATACATATTTATATATATATATATATATATGTATATATATATGTGCTCTCCATTATAAGCCAAAATCTATTGAGCATCTTTAATCTTTCTTTTTAGAAATATGACACCAGGATATCTACATTAGTGTTTTGTCTTTAAAACCTCAAACAGTTACATAAGATGATTTCCTACAGACTGTTCTTTGAAAATATTGATTTGAAGAAAGCGAAAGAAATATATATATACTTATATATATATATAAATGAATACATAAATGGAATATAATTTAATATTCAATGTGGAAACTGTTACATTTACATATGTATTTATATAAATTGATGCACTAGTTTGTATTTACCAACAAGCTGGAGTATTTATACACTATTCTATTTTATATTCTAATATGTCTGAGTACTTCTCTTTGATATTTAATCTAAAATATTCTCAACTTTGCAATTCATTTTTCTCCCTTTTCATATTTTTCCTTTTTATCATATTTTTAGCTATTTCTTTTTGCTTTCCTCCATTCTTTCTCTATTTTTGTCTCCAATATTTCCTTTGGTTAATGTTTTTGTTCTTCTTTCTTCAAGTACTCACTGTCTTTATTTGTCTTTTATTGTAAAGAATCTCGTTTTTATTTCCCATAAAATTATAATTTAAAATTGGAAGCCATATTCATTGAGTTTTTTCTCTTTTAGTTTTAACCCTTCAGAGTCGTTTCTGTGTCCAGACATCATCAATATTTTGTAGTTATCTTTGGTGCTTAGGTATAAACACTATTGTATATTTACTTCTGGTGTTCAGATGTAAACACTACAGCTACCTCTGGGGTTTAGATATAAAGTCAACTTTATAGTTATGTTGGAGTTTTAGCCGTCAATAATACTTTCGAATTTGCAGTATCTTGGGAGGGTCATTCTGCCAGTAATAGACATACACACTGGCTCACTTTCACTTCATCATCTAATTGTCAACTGGTCAACAATTTAACCAATGAACTGATCAATTGTTTGACTAATTGTTCAATCAGTCAATCAATCAATCCTCATGTTTTTCAGATGACAAAAGAACTTTGACAAATCTGATTGATTGACTGAATGAGTACTCAAAGAATTGATTAGTTAATTGGTTAAATAGTTAACCAATTGATAGATTGATAATAAAGAAGTGAATTAGAATCTGTATGTTTGTTTATTATTGGTATAATGGCTCTGTCCAGATACAACAAAAGTTTCAACATACAAGTTCACAAAAAGTGTCTTGCAAACCAAATAGAGAAACAAAATACCTTATAATATTCTGACTGAAGACAGTAATAAGAAAAAAAGAAATAAATAAAAAAACATGGGTACAAACAGTGTAATATATGCATGCATACAAGATACACATAGATATACTAAACACATAGTTGTTGTTGTTGTTGGCATTCCGTTGCTTACGACGACGAGGGTTCCAGTTGATCCGATCAATGGAACAGCCTGCTCGTGAAATTAATGTGCAAGTGGTTGAGCACTCCACAGACATGTGTACCCTTAACATAGTTCTTGAGGATATTCAGCGTGACACAGAGTGTGACAAGGCTGGCCCTTTGAATTACAGGCATAACAGAAACAGGAAGTAAGAGTGAGAGAAAGTGGTGGTGAATGAGTACAGCAGGGTTCGCTACCATCCCCTGCTGGAGCCTCATGGAGCTTTAGGTGTTTTCGCTCAATAAACACTCACAACACCCGGTTTGGGAATCTAAACTGCGATCCTATAACCGCGAGTCTGCTGCCCTAACCACTGGGCCATTGCGCCTCCACTAAACACATAGACACACACACAAATATCCAATTGTAAATGCATGTGCAGATAGGGATACATACCACAGAAAGACAAGATGGAATAGACAGGACAAGACCAGAGAGGAGACACAAGGGACAGAAAGTTGCTGAAGAGGTCATGAAATGCCGCTAAGCAATTTGCTTAGTAGCATTTAGCCCATCTTTACATTCTGATAGTAATAATAATAATAACTAGCTGAACCTGTGAAAAATTCATGGAAAACATAAAAAATGTAAGCATCTGTAAACAGTGTACTGGTGTCATGAGAAATGTTTGTATATTATGACTGTCTGTCTTTATGTTCTGAGTTCAAATTCTGCAGAGGTCAAGTTTACCTTTCATCCTTTTGAGGTCAATAAATTAAGTACCAGTCGTATACTGGGGTCGATCTAATCAACTGGTCCCCTCCCCACAAAAATTTCAGTTCTAGAAAAGTAGATTGTGACAGTTACAGAATATAGAAAGTAACGTAACACCAACGACTATATAATCCAACCAAAATATGTTACACAAACGTAAATGGAATTACTATTTAACCTTAAAATACATCGAACATATTCAAAGAACCTTCTTGGTTTAGTGGTATGGAACGTTTTTCTGGTATTCTTTTATTCTTTTACTTGTTTTAGTCATTTGACGGTGGCCATGCTGGAGCACCACCTTTTAGTCAAGGAAATTGACCCCTGGACTTATTCCCTGTAAGCCTGGTGCTTATTCTATCAGTCTCTTCTGCTGAACAGCTAAATTACAGGGATGCAAATATACCAACATTGGTTGTCAAGCAATGGTAGTGGTGGGACAAACACAGACACAGACAGACAGACACACACACACACATACATACATACATACATACATAAATATATATACATATGATGGGCTTGGAGGTAGTGGTGATGCTGGCTGGTGTGATTTTGTGGTTTGCTGGTATGCCGAGAAAGATCCAGCAAGCCCCAAACTAGTTCTCCGCTCTTGAAGGTATAATGTGGATGTGTAATGATGGAACGGCTGGTGTGGTGGTGATGCTAGCTGGTGCAGTGGTCTTCCTCACAGTACTTTATGGTAGACAATATTTTGTGTGTATGTCACACCATGTTTTTGGCCTTGTCTGTTATCCCAATTGAGTATCATAACTCTTACTTTGATATTGTTCATAGCTCGTGCTTTTGAAAATGTGACATATAAGTGGCCGTGAGAAAATACCGGTTGAAGCAAATGTATTCGTCCTTTTTCGAATGTTTGCCCTTGAGCCTTATTAATTGTCATTGAAAATGCAAGTCAAAGTGGAAACCGAAGTCTGTTTAGTATGAATGGAATGTTTGCATCACTTGGGCTCAGTTTAATTCTGGGAATTAAAACTGTACAACATCTGTTGGAGCTTGTCACCAATGATGCCTCCACACAATGTTCATGAAGTCTTTGCACTTTCATGTGAATTCCATTACATAATCCTTGACTGATCAAAAGATTTCTTAGCAGCATTACAATAGCCCCTACTTTTAAGTCAAAGTGATGAGGAGGCATACCGGATGAAGTGAGTGATTTTATGAATTCAAATAGATAGTTTTGAACTGCCTCTTCATTATTGCAGGACACTGAATCTGTACCTAAGTACGTTTTAAGTGCCTCTGGTATAATATTAAGAACTTTTTCATTTATTGCAAGACAGTCAGAATTTTTAGGAGATAAAATTACTCATTTTTCCATTTCTTATGGCATGCAGCTGTTGAAAATTTCTGGGTACAAATACAAAAGCCACCATGATAGACTAGGACAGTATTGGAAAATATGTAAACACTACAAAATTGGCACTCTTGCTTACTTGTACGAGCATCATCCTGAGCCAGTTGTTGAAGGTAAAAATGTCACTATCCTCTGGGATTTTCCAGTATCCACAGACAAAACAATCTAGGCTAATCGACCAGACATAATTATTAAAGACTGGGAAGAAAATACTTGAAGACTAATAGATGTAAGTGTTCTCACTGATAAAAATATATCTGTAAAGGAATTTGACAAATTAAGTAAAGGACCTGGAAATTGAAATACAAAAGATGAGGCATCTTAAAGCATGAACTGCTCGTGTTATTGTAGGTGCCCTAGGTATGATTTAAAAAAATGGATGTCAGAAACATCTAGATAACATCCCTGGAGAACCATGTCTCAGAGAAATCCAAAACATTGTACTGACAAGTACTACCCACATCCTTAGAAAAACCCTATCAGTTTAAACGTCTGTGTTGTATTACATGAAGATATTTTGCTACTGCCCCTGTCACTTCCCCTTCCTAAGCTTTTAGTAATATTGTAACATCTCTTATCCTTCACTCACCCTAGGATGCTGGGTGTGTTTCAGTAAGTGATTGTAACAAACATGCAGATTAAAAGTAAATAGCAATAATAATAATAAAGCTAAAGCAGAGATCAAGTAAATAGTGTGTGTGCTCATTGGCAAAAGATGACCATCCCCAAATATAACAATCTTATAATTGCCCTGGTGTCAACTATAAAGTATTTTCCCTTGCACATTGCAGACTGGTTGGGTTGATGAGGGAGAAGGATTGGAAAATTGTTCAGCATGGTGCCAAAAAGTGGGACACAACAGAATCATACAAAAAAGAGAAAGAGAGAGATTGCTATGTCAAGTGTATATGGGTGGAGGTGGTTTATGCAACTTGTTTATTCAGAGGAGCAGAGACTATTGCAGTAATGGGAGAACAGGTAGAGAGAGGAGACATAGTGTGTGTGTGTGTGTGTGTGTGCATGCATGTGGTCTACAGATTGTGTGTTGGTGAGTGAGACTTTATCAATCAGCATGTGATATATATTGAGTAGCAGTAGGTTAGACAGTGAGAAGAGACAATATTTCTGTGGGTCATAAGTTGTAGTGTGCTACAAAGCCCTTGACCTAGCGAAGTTCTTAAACACAGTCATATAGACCCAATATATATATATATATATATATATTCTTTTATTCTTTTATTTGTTTCAGTCATTTGATTGTGGCCATGCTTGAGCACTGCCTTTAGTCGAACAAATCGACCCCAGAACTTATTCTTTGTAAGCCTAGTACTTCTATCAGTCTCTTTACCGAACCGCTAAGTTACGGGGACATAAACACACCAGCATCAGTTGTCAAGTGATGGTGGTGGGGGGATACAGACACACAAACATACACATGCACATATACACATACACATACATATACGTACGATGGGCTTCTTCCAGTTTCCATCTACCAAATCCACTCACAAGGCTTTGGTTGACCTGAGGCTAAAGTAGAAAACACTTGCCCAAGATGCCACACAGTGGGAGTGAAACTGGAACCATGTGGTTGGGAAGCAAACTTCTTACCACACAGCTACGTCTGCACCTAAATATGAATATAAAACTTAAAGGTTGCCTGCATATTGAAATGTTCCAGATTGAATTCCAATAGTTTATCAATAATGTTACTTGAAGTAACAGAGAGGAAGGGGTTAGAGGTGAGAATATAAAACGTAAAAGTAACATTACAAGGGCTAATTTCTACTTCAAGTGTATTTTTGTCAGTGACAGATTCTAAGACATAACATCAATATACCTGGTGAAGGCACATATAGCATTACTGAAATCTCATTCTCAATAAACAGAACATCCTTCCTATGGAACCTTACCATTTATATTTAGTCAAAAGAATTCAATACTCTGCAGGTTGTCTAATCCATTCAGATCTTTTTCTTTATTCAGTCTTAAAGTTTTCTTTGCTGCTTTCTGAATTGATTCAGCTGTATGAAGTGAATTCAGATCATTCCCATTAAGGGACATAAAGAAAAGGTGGTAGTGGTGGGTGGTAGTGGTGGGTGGGTGTAAGGGTGGTGGTTTCATATAGGACAATTTGGATTTTGGTATTTAAATGTAGGATGAAGTGTATGTGTGTGTGTGTGTGTGTGTGTGTGTGTGTGTGTGTGTCTGTCTGTCTGTCTGTCTCTTTGCCTATGAATAAGAAAGAGAAAGACAAAGAGTCTCTCTCTCTCTGTCTGTTTGTCTCTCTCTATATATATATATACACACACACATATATGTATGTTTGTGTATCTGTGCTTGTCCCCCCACCATCGCATGACAACTGATGTTGGTGTGCTTATGTCCCTGTAATGTAGCGGTTCGGCAAAAGAGACCGATAGAATAAGTACCAGGCTTACAAAGAACTAGTCATGGGTTGATTTGTTCAACTAAAGGTGGTGCTCCAGCATGGCCACAGTCAGATGACTGAAACCAATAAAAGAATATATATAT
>NC_068985.1:43872556-43877677 GCF_001194135.2 Octopus bimaculoides
TATATATAAAAACTAAAGTACACTTCCCAACTATATGGTTTTGAGTTCAGTCTTACTGTGTGGACTTTGGGCAAGTGTCTTCTACTGCAGAACCTACTGCTTTCCCTGTCTTCATCTCCTTTATAACTTCACTAACCTACTGAAACTAGCCTCATTATCTGATATCTAAGTTGGTTAGCCATGAGGTTAACCCTCAATATCTCATTTCTACAACTCATTCAACAACTTCTCATAATCATACTTCTCTATTTTCACACTCACTGAAGATGTTTCAGCATTATTTAAGATAATATCCTTTTATTTACACTGACAGTGTATCAATGTCCTTTTGGACAATGATTCTGTATTGTCACAGAAGCTGGATATAATCTTTCCTAATAACACCATAATTTGCACAACAGAATTTACACAACAGTGACAGTTCCAAACACCTCAAATTGCAGAGCTTCATTAAAAAAACCTCCTACTCAGATCTTCTTGCTATATTAGAACACCTGATGCTTTATTTCAGGACTAGCTTCTGGATATAATAACTTACTATACTTTCTTTCCTTCCTACAAAGCATTTGCATACCACTTAAAACCCTACACACAGTACAATAGCTAATCCATTACCATGTCATTTCCAGCCTGTTTTTGGACTCTGTTTTATTCACAAGTGATACAATAGTTTGTCTCTTAGGTATTTCCAGCAGTCTTACACAAACACACACACAGACACATGTACACACACGCACATTTACAAAGGCATACTCATACACACAAATGTATATATTGGTCTACCAAAGTACGATGCAGTGAGCAGGGATCCAGAATCACCTAGCTGCTAAGCAAGCTTCTTAATCATACACCAAAACCTTCATCCCTCCATCCCTTGATTTAATACTCTTGAGCAGCTGTCTGCAATAATGTAACAGCTACTAAGGTGATATCTGCATTAGTCTACCAGTTACTCAGGTGATGTCTGCATTAATGTACCAGTTGTTAAGGTGATGCCTGTGTTAGTCTACCAGTTGCTAAGGTGATGTCTACATTAGTATACCAGATGTTAAGGTGATGTCTTCATTTGTCTACCAGTTGCTAAGGTGAAGTCTACAGTTATTTTACCACATCAATTTTAAACCTAGAGTAATTTTCAGGATTACAGGGAAAAATCAGGGAATTTCAATGGGAAAATTGTTTCTCATGTTGAAAAAAATATTTTTCCTTATTTATGCTGTTTTGTTTGGATTTATTTTCCTTAACCCTTTAGCATTCAAATTCTGAAAAATTTAAAGCTTATTTATTTACCTTGTTTTGAATTAATCATACGTTATCTCATAGCTTTCAGATTTCAATGATATAAATGTTTGTTTTCAGAATGACATTACAGGATAGGTGTGATAGGCTGGATATGGTCAGTTTGAACATAAAATAGGTTGAATATTTGGACCAGATATGGCCAGTTTAAATACTAAAGGGTTAATATTTATTTTCAAGAATGTTACTTAGTGCTAAATTGATGTAAGTCCATTAATGTTATGTAATAAATTGTATTGAGAGAATGTCTAGGGCTCTGAGATCCCTTTATTCAGCCAGCAAAAGAAAGCAAGCCAAATGATGCATGAACATCAGTCTATGGAAGCAGCAGCTCCCAACAGGAGATGACTTGGACAGTGACGATCCACCTAACCCATGCCAACATGAAAAGCAATCATAAAAATGAGGATGATGATAATGATGAGTATTAATGTTGTGTAAGAATTTGTGGTATGCACAGCACTAAACCTTGAACAGAATTTCTCATACAGCTGCTATAACTAGGTTTGCTTATCCTGTATTGATCTGGTCAGACACCAATGAACCTGCAGTTAATGTAGATGGATCTCTTCATGTATCTCTGTTGTGAAGCCAAGCCATGCTGACACAAGACAAATTTGCCTTCTTATCATGTGTGTGTGCATGTGAGGGAATCAGATGATGGACTGGTAAAGGTGAGAAATAGAGGTCACATGGTTAAGGAAAACTGCTTCACCAGATGTTGAGGTTGCAGTTTTAACTATCTTTATCGTTTACTTGTTTCAGTCATTAGACTGTGGCCATGCTGGGGTACCATTTTGAGGAATTTTTGGTTGAATAAATCGACCCCAGTATTTATGTTTCTATTGGTTACTTTTGCTGAACTGCTAAGTTATGGGCATGTAAACACACCAACGCCAGTTGTCAAGCAGTGGTGACACACACACACACACACACACACACACACACACACACACACACACACAAAACAAGCTTTCAGTTTCTGCCTACCTACCAAATCCACTCACAAAGCTTTGGTTGGCCCAAGGCTGTAGAAGATATTTGTCCAAAGTGTCATGCAGTGGGACTGAACCTGCAACCATGTGGCTGGGAAGCAAACTTCTTACCACACAGCCATGCCTGCACCTATAGAAATTTTTATAAATATTCATTTTACTTTTGCTTTCTACACTTTAGGTGCAGATGTGGTTGTATGGGGAGAAGTTTGTTTCCTGACCACATATTTAGTCTGAATATGTGGCACCTTGGCAAATGTCTTTTACTATAAATCCAGACCAACCAAAGGCTTCTGAGTGGATTTGGTAGATGGAAACTGAAAGAAGCCTGTTATGTGTGTGTGTGTGTATGTGTGTGTGTGTGTGTGTGTATGTGTGTGTACTAGTGACCAAGACCTTTGGCGATATGCGGTGCTTGAGAAGACCTGTCAAGCCAAGTGAAATCATAGTCATGGCTGATGCTGGTGTCACATAACTGGCACCCGTGCCAGTGGCACATAAAAAGCACCTTTCCAGTGTTGGGCCTCATGGAAGCAAAGTGGCTGATGCTGGTGGCACGTGAAAAGCTCTTTTCGAGTGTTGGGCCTCATGGAGGCAATGACCGAGACCTTTGGCATTATGTCGTGCTTGAGAAGAAGACCCATCAAGCAAAGTAAAATTACAGTCGTGACAGATACTGGTGTCACGCAAATGGAACCTGTACCAGTGGAACATAAAAGCACCCATTACTTTCTCAGAGTGGTTGGCGTTAGGAAGGGCATCCAGACATAGAAACCATGTCAAATCAGACTGAAGTCTGGTGCAGCCTTCCAGCTTGCCAGCCCTGGTCAAACCATCCAACTCATGCTATATTGGACAATGGACATTAAATGATAATGGTGATGATGATGATAGTGATATTTATATATGTATGCGTGTATGTATATGTGTGTGTGTGTGTGTGTGTGTTTGAGTCAGTGTTTTCTTGCTTTGACATTGCTTGGTAGTTGTAAGTGAGCATCCCTGTCATGCAAGCAGTGTCCTTTCTTTCCAATCTTTGTGGAAAACATGAATTGGAAACAGGTGAGGGTTGGTGACAGGAAGGGCATCCATCCATAGAAAATATGCCTCAACAAATCCCATCCAGTTCCAGTAGGCATGGAAAAGTAGATGTTAAAATGACAATGACGACACTGATGGTTGTGGTGATGGTGGTAGTGGGATGATGATGATGATAATGATGACGCTACTACCAACAACGACTTCATTTTCTTCTCTCCGACTCCAATTTTCCTCTCCACATCCCTCAGTTTCTCCATCTCTCTCACCAGAAACACGTTGTTCAGCTAATTTCTTCTGTTGCCAATGGTCTCCAGCAAGTTTCCTGATTATGTTGTCATAACAACACTGTTTGGTTGAAAGGTCAATTAAGAAGACTTGCACTAACATCTATTTACCACAAGGCCGTTGTTTCTATAAATTATAATGTCTTTAGCTGTCATAACTATGACGACGATGACGACGAAGAAACGAAACAACAATTATATTTCTACCAAGAACACTGAAACAACTGCAACGACAGAATATTATCATATAGAATGTTAAAGCAACTATAATATATTGCCGTATAGAACACTACAATAGCAACAGCATCAATAAGAGCATCTGCAACAACAACGACAACAACTATAACACGATAACATGACATACACAACTGTGTATGTTTGTTTTTTTTTGCATGTGTCTACAAATTTGAGGAAGACCCATGGTATGTGGTGAAACACTGTTTGTACAGACCTGGCCAACCCATGACATAGGATAGGTGAATTTGATGATGATGATGATGATGATGGTGGTAGTGGTGGCAATGATGGTTGTGGTGGTAATAATGATGATGATGATGGTGGAGGTGGCGATGGTAGTGGTGGTGGTAGTGATGGTGGTGATGATGAGGAGGAGGATTATACTGGCGGCTTTAAATAACTGAACCCCAACCTTTTCAAAAATCAGCCTTGAGATAGCATCTTCATCACTATCATGGAGTCAGTGAGTGGGAGATGGGCATTTGACTGTATAAAGGCTTCCTCATTGACTCCATGACGGTCTGTTTACCATATTATTTATTTTGAGCCTACAATAGAATTCTCTACGTGCTAAAAATAGCAACCAGATTTTCTTTAGATCACATTATCATCTTAAAATGGTAAAAAAACACTTTGGATATAATGTTATCCAAGTTACGTATATGAAGACACAGGATGGTCATAGTTGAAGTCTCTCCGATCATAGGTCTGCTGAATCAGTGCAGACCTAGGGCTAAACAACTACAACAGATGACCAACACCACTGCCGCTGCCACGACCACCAATACTAATCATGATCATCATCAACAGCAGCAGCAGCAACAATAACAACTTATACTGTCATTGTAAAATATTTTCAGATATGGTTCTCTTCTTGCACTGCTTCACTCCTCTGTGCCATCCTATTCTGTGCCTCCTGCTCTGGCAACTCTTCCACATCCCCATTCTGTCACTCATTCTCTCCCTCCCTCTCTCTCTTCTCTGTCTGTCTGTCTCTCTCTCTTTTCCTCTCTCTCTCTCTTTCTCTCTCTCTCTGCCACCCTGCTACCTCACCACTCCATCACTTCGCCACATCCTTCACTGCAAAAAATGGATAGCATCTGTCATTTTTAATTGAAATGCTAATCTCTGCCAATATTTTCATTCAACAATTATCATCTTACTAAAAATACATCGTTATTGATTTTGATAAAATAAATAAATAAATAAATAAATAAACAAAAAAAAATAAACAAAAAAATCTGTTGTTCAGACATTTTATGAAA
>NC_068985.1:43878115-43882647 GCF_001194135.2 Octopus bimaculoides
TTTCTTCCAATTAATTTTAAATATAACAAAGAATTTAGTAAAATAACTTAGTTATCATTAAGCTAATGTTAGGAACATAAATTGTGACTAAGGTTTGGTGGAAGATTTAAATTCAGAACTTTAGAAAATAAGACATTTGTACTACAGAGCCAGAGGTGGTTTCAGCCAGAGGTGGTTTCAGCCAGGTTGGTATCAAAAGGGTTAAGGTGATGAGCTGGTAGAATTGTTAGCATGCCAGACAAAATACTTAGCATTATTTCTTCCAGCTTTGAAATGTGAGTTCAAATTCTGCAGAGGTCAACTTTGCCTTTCATCCTTTCAGGGTCGATAAAATAAGTACCAGTTGAACACTGGAGTCGATGTAATAAAAAAAAACCCTCTCCCTGAAAAAAATTTTTGGTCTTGAGTCAAAATTTGAAATGATTATATTATCAATATTAATTATGCTCATTATATTTTATATTTTCTTTGTAGATTTTAAAAATATTAAAGTTATCAATAATGTAGGTGTTTTGTTGGTGTTTGTTAACCCAAGGTTGACCCTGATTGAACAAGCATTCTGTCGGTTGTGATGATGAGGGTTCCAGTTGATCTGATCAAAGGAACAGCCTGCTTGTGAAAATTAATGTTCAAGTAGCTGAGCACTCCACAGACATGTATACTCTTAACATAGTTCTCAGGGAGATTCAGCATCACACAGAATGTGATAAGGCTGGTACAACTCATTTTTGCCAGCTAAATAGACTGAGGCTACATGAAATAAAGTGTCTTGCTCAAGGACACAATGTGTCACTGGGAGTAGGACTTAAAATCTTATAATCATGTGCTGAATACTCATAACCACTAAGTCACATGCCTTCAATCAAAAATGTTCCTGCCATGACCATCCAAAGTGTGCAAGTCCCTTTTTTTTAATGGTTGACTATGATTTGAGGGAAATAGCAGTTCCATCTCTTCAGGTGAATACAGATAGATGTAACCAATGTTCCATTTGACACATAATTAATATCAAGCTCAAAACGAAACCTTGATTACTTGTTCTGTTAGACATAGCAATATCTCCCTCAAATCACTTCCCATCATCATCATCATCATCATTGTTTAACACCCTCCTTCCATGTTGACATGGTTTGGATGGTTTGACAGGAGCTGGTCAAATAGAAGACTACACCAGGCAACTGTGTCTGTTTTGTCATGGTTTTTATGGCTAGATGTCCTTCTAACACCAACCACACCACAGAGTGGACTGAGCACTTTTTATGTGTTACCAGCACAGGTGAGGTCAGTTTTGGCATGGTTTTTACAGCCAGATGCCTTTCCAAATGCCAATCACTTCACATTGTGGACTGGATGCAGTTTACGTGGCACCAATACTCATCTTAAAAAGTGAAGGATACAATAAAATAAATAAAGGTAGCTGTAGATATACCTTAAGATGAACAAGTTATGATAATTCAAGCTATATCCCAGAGGCCCTCTTGTTAGTTTGATAAATAAGAGCAGTACTGATAAGAAAATCTTCCAGATTGTGGACATCATCTTTTGCAAGTTGTTATTCAAATAGTTTAATCATCACCATTGTTCAATCCATAACACACCGAATGAGGGTCTAAAAGTGCTATCACATAACAAATTAGAAAATTTGAATATATATTATAGATGCAGGAGTGGCTGTGTGATAAGAAGCTTGCTTCTCAACCAAATGGTTCACAATTCAGTTCGATCTCTTGTCAACAAACCATTTATTTGCATTGCACATTTGAAGCCACATAGAACAGGAGATACCTGACTTGAAAAACAGGTAAGGGTTGGTGACTGAAGAGCATTGAGCTGTAAAACAATGCCTCAATAACACATTAGTTGAACCCATACTGACATGGAAAAACAGATGTAAAAACAAGAGATCTCTGGAGGTATGCTGTGACTGAGAAGACCTGGCAAATAAAGTGGGTACGCAGCTGTAACCTACACCAGTGTCGCATAACCAGCCCAGTCAAAAGTACCTTGGATCGCAGGGTGACATGCCATGCTTGAGGAAATCTATTGAGTCAAGTACATCAACATCAACAATATCAATATCAAGTCAAATGGAAATTGTAGTTGTGAGCCCTGTGCAGGTAGCACGTAAAAAGCACGATCCGAACATGGCTGATGCCAGTGCCGCCTTGACTGGCTTCCGTGTTGGTGGCATGTAAAAAGCACCATCTGATCATGGTTGATGCCAACTTCTCTGGTCCCTTGTGCTGGTGCCACGTAAAAAATACCCACTACATTCTCGGAGTGGTTGGTGTTAGGAAGGGCATCCAGCTGTCAAAACAGATCAGATTGGGGCCTGGTGCAGCCTCCTGGCTTCCCAGACCCCAGTTGAACCATCCAACCCATGCCAGCATGGAAAACGGACGTTAAACGATGATGATGATGATGATGATGATATAAGGAACACATTGCATTTTGTGACAAAGATGAGGGCATACATTGCATTTAGTTACAAAGATGAGGGCATACATTGGTATTTTACAACTTGCCTCAAAGCCTCATGACATACCTATGAACCAAATGTGGCATACAACTTTACCATGGCATAGCAGTTGAAAATGTTTGCTCCAAATATTACATGCCTTGTTTCTGAGTAAGAAATCAATTTTGACAGCAGAAATTAGATTAATTTTTAAACGAGAATCAACAACACAACACATTCAATGAAAAATTCGTTGTTTCATTGTTTTTTGTGGATTTAGAATAAAACATTATTTTTTTGAATAGAATTAAAAAAATTTTGTTAAACACACAGCTCTAAAAACTGTAGGAAAATTGAAATTTCTGCTTGCAAATATATATATATATATATATAAATGCCAGGAAATCTCTTAATAGAAAATTCTTCAAAATTTCTCCACTATCTGTCCATGATAGATTAGCTGACAACAAATTCTTGAAGCAATTCATTTATTTTATAATATGTGTGTCTAATAGAGCAGACTTAAGTTCCAAGATAACTGACTATAATTCGTTTAAATTCCCCACTGAAGCAGCATCACTCCATTAAAGCTGCAGCTACACTGATTTAAATCTGCTGTTACAGGCACAGGCATGGGTGTGTGGTAAGAAGTTTGTTTCCCAACCACTTGGTGTTAGGTTCAGACCTAATGCATGGCATCTTTGCAAGTGTCTTCTACTATAAGCCCTACGCCAACCCTTTTGAGTGGATTTGATAGAAAGAAGCTGAATATGCGTGTGTGTGTGTGTGTGTGTGTGTGTGTGTGTGTGTGTGTGTGTGTTTAGATAAAAATAGTTATGGCAGGTTCATAGGGTTACCTGGGGTTTTACGTCCATAAAGTGCTTAGCTTTACTACTACTACTACTACTACTACAAATAATGATAATAATAATAATAATAATAATAATACTAAAAGAAATGGAAAAACTTTCAAAATACAAAGACCTGGAAATGGAGGTAAGTCGAATGTGGAATCTAAAAACAGAAACAATTCCTATCATAGTAGGTGCCTTAGGTATAATAAAAAAATATTCAGACAAATACATAACAAAAACACCAGGACTTACAAATATATATAACATACAGAAAATTGCACTACTGGGCACTGCACACATCCTACGCAAAACACTTTCAATACAGTAACCATAAGAGCACCACAGCAAACCACAGCACATACCCAAGGCGCACAGAGCTGCGCTCGGTAGTGAAGTGAAAGCACGTTATAAAAATAAAACTACTGAACAATAATAATAATAATAATAATTATAACAGCAATGCTGATAATGATAATAACCATAATAATAATAGTAATGCTGGTGTTGATATTGGTACTAGAAACGACTGCAATAATAACAGCAATATCACAATCGATTCACTTAATACCACCCTAGCTACTACCAGCACTACCTCATCTCTCACTCCAATTAACCATCGTAGAACTGATAACTGCAACTGCAGATCCAGGACATATTGCCTACTGCAGGCCCAATGTAAAAGATTCAATGTTGCATACCAATGCACCATTCACTACATAGTAAATAACTCTTATAGCTACTACACTGGATCTAGCACCAATTTAAACAAAGATATTATGCACATTTAAACACATTTAAATATAAACATGTTTGTTGTCCTCTTAAGCAATTATATATATATATCTCATCATCATGGCATTGCCAATGACCATCATTATGACTACGATTCAGGGGTGCCATTTACAAGGCACCAGCGATGCCTGACTCCGATTTCACGGGTGCCATTTACATGACACCAGCACAGCTGCATTATCATCATCATTGCTTAACATCTGGTTTCCATGCTGGAATGGGTTGGATGGTTTGACTGAGGACTGGCAAACCTGGAGGCTGCACCAGGTTCCAATATGATCTGGCAAGGTTTCTACAGCTGGATGCCCTTCCTAATGCCAACTACTCCGAGAGTGCAGTGGGTGCTTTTTATGTGCCACCGGCATGGGAGCCAGTCAGGCTGTATATATATTGTATATATATATATATATATATGTATATATATATAT
>NC_068985.1:43884015-43891029 GCF_001194135.2 Octopus bimaculoides
ATATATATATATATATATATATATATATATATATACATATATACACATACACATACACAACGGGCTTCTTTCAGTTTCCATCTACCAAATCCACTCACAAGGCTTTGGTCAGCTCGAAGCTATCGTAGAAGACACTTGCCCAAAGTGCCACGCAGTAGGACTGAACCTAGAACCATGTGGTTGGGAAGTAAGCTTCTTACCACACAGCCACTCCTGCACCTATAACAACAACAGCAACAACAACAACAACAACAACAACAATAATTTGTTCTTCTATAGGTACAAGGGCTGAAATTTGTGGTGCGGGTGCTAGTTGATTATATCAATCCCAGTGCTCAGCTGGTACTTATTTCATTGACCCTGAAAAGACGAAAGGCACAGTCAACCTTGGTGGAATTTGAACTCAGAATGTAAAGACAGACAAAATGCTGCAAAGCATTTTGTTCAGTATGCTAACGATTCAGCCAGGTCACTGCCTTAAAGATAATAATAACAACAACAACAACAACTAAATATGAACAATAAAATGTAAAAAATGTAAAGTACTACTAATATCAAAAGCAATAATTAGAAAAAGAGGATAAAAGGGAAAAATCTTAGAAGAAGATAGTAGTGGGTAAAGAAAGTTATCTCCATCTATATCTAATTAACCATTTTCTCTCAGAAAATGCCAGAATGTTAATTTTGATTTATGCTTACAATTTACTATTAATTCATTGCATCTCTTTAATATACTTTCCTTATTAACTAATAGAATTTTCAAGGCCTCTCTTAGACAGATTGCAAGTTCTTCCATCACACTGGTAAAGTTTTACTGTGGCTACAGTAGACCAGTTAACGTAATAACTGTGTTCTTATATTTCAAGGAAGTATTTGGCTAGCAATATGGATAATTTTAATTTTTCACTAGTAAAGGTATGCCTATGGATGGAAATTCTTTTCTTGACCAGATTAGTAGTCAATCTGATTTAAAAGCAAGTACTATTATCCATGTTAACAAATCACTTGTACACCATATTCTCATGGACTCAATCCCAGACAGCCCTTCTTAAATTTACAATTATATTTACACTATAGAATTCGATTAATTGTTTAGAAAATATATTACTTATGTTAAGTAGTTTAGGTGCAATCAAACAGTTGACTTGTTTACTTACTATGTTACTAGAAATAGTCAGTGTTAGGGTATCAATTTCAGTATTACCCCTGTTTTTAGTACTGTTAAAAACACCAGTCTAAAGTTTCTTCTTCAGTCTTTCAAGCTGGAATTTAGATTTAGGCTGAAAATAATGAGAATCCATATTACATAGTTTACTAAGTAATGGTAATTCACTAAAATTCATTTTAAATTTTAAACCTATTAAGTGCTGCTATAGTTGCTTCCTGGTTAGTGATAGCAGGATATGGAAGTTTAAAAGTTTTCTCATTAAAAATTCTTTTGGAATGGGAGTTTTGATATTACTGGCAAAGAGAGAATTTACAAGGAAACTTTATTTTTTGTATGTTTTTTTTGTACTACTTTTAATTAACTGGACATTTCCCATGGTTTCATTTCCAAGTAGTAATGTCAACATTTTGGAAATTACCTTCTCTAGTGTACTTATCCCTGGCTAATTCATTTTGCATGTAACTGCTCTTATCCTCAATGACATAAGTACCATCTCCAGTTCTTGTAGATTTCGTTAGGTCAATGGTATTAAAGTTAGTCCTTTTACAACCTCTTACTTGTCTTCTTACTGCCAGTTATATTCCGAGTATTCACAGAATTCTTATTACTGTTATGTTAATATGAAGTGCTTTTTTTAAACTTCATGTTATCATCATCATCATCATCATCATCGTTTAACGTCCGCTTTCCATGCTAGCATGGGTTGGACGATTTGACTGAGGACTGGTGAAACCGGATGGCAACACCAGGCTCCAGTCTGATTTGGCAGAGTTTCTACAGCTGGATGCCCTTCCTAACGCCAACCACTCAGAGAGTGTAGTGGGTGCTTTTACGTGTCACCCGCACGAAAACGGCCACGCTCGAAATGGTGTCTTTTATGTGCCACCCGCACAAGCCAGTCCAGGGGCACTGGCAACGATCTCGCTCGAAAATCCTACAGGAGCCAGTCAGGCGGTACTGGCAACGGCCACGCTCAAAATGGTGCATCTCATGTGCCACCCGCACAAGAACCAGTCCAGGGGCACTGGCAACGATCTTATCAACGATGTTATCATAGTAAGAAATCATCTCCTTATTGCCACTGCATTTAAGGGCCTCATTATGATATTCAACATTATTTCTAAATATCCTACTACAAGTGGAAAAGTCAGAAATCCTTATAGAAATATTCCCAAACTATCCATAGTTGAATTTGAATGGTAGGATGATGACGATGATGGTAATGATGATGACGATGATGGTAATGATGATGACGACAACGATGATAACAATGGTGACAGTGATGATGATGACGTTTATGACAATCATCATCATCATCATCATCATCATCATCATCATTATCATCATCATCATTGTCATTTAATGTCCATGCATGCATGGATCAGGTAGAATTTGTCAAGGCAGTTTTCTTTGGTTGTATGCCCTTCTTGCCATCAACTCTCACCTGTTTCCAAGAAAGGTAATATCTCTCTATGATCAGATATGTTTTTTGGGGAAGATTGGAAATGATGGACACCACTTGCATGATGGCGACATCCATTCACAGCTATCACATGAAATCAAAGCGAGAAGACAGTAACATACATACGAGTACATGCACACATAAACACACATACACTCACACATACATACAAACATACACACATCTCTCTTTCATACATTAATTAAGAGCACATGTTTGAAAACGTTAATTGACAGTGCTAACACACGAGGAAAAAAACTTCTTCCACAAAAGGTTAGTAACATCCTCATAAAAGATTTAATAATTTTAAAAAAAATAAAAGAAATTCCCTTTATACTTAAAAACTGTATTAAGTAATTTTCACAAAGACTTTCATATATATATATATATATATATATATATATATATATATATATATATATATATATATATATATATATATATATATATATGTATGTATGTATGTATGTATGTATGTATGTATGTATGTATGTGTGTGTGTGTATGTATGTATATAATATATACACACGATAGGCTTCCTTCAGTTTCCATCTACCAGATCCACTCACAAGGTTTTGGTTGACCCAGAGCTGTAGTAGAAGACACTTTTCAAAAGTTCCATACAATGGGACTGAATGCAGAACCATGTGGTTTTGGGTTCAGTATGTGTATATAATGTAAGTTCTTGTTTGGCTTATGGTAAGGTTAGTAACTATTAGAGTTAAGATCTAGCATTAAATCTAGAAAATTCATGGATTTGACTCCTTTTTCAGACAGATAGGTAAGTTAAAATTTCAAAAGAACTTATGTATTTATTTCCTTAGAAAGAAGGAGAATAATTATGAACAGTTAGAATTGGATGAATTCATGATTATATCATATTCATCATCTCTAACATCTCTAGACTAAAGCTTCCCTTTGGAAACATATCAAAGTTCTTCTAACCATGAGTATAATGTTTACTTCATTGTTACTCATTTCTATAATTTTCTTAGCAAAAATTATGGTTTTTATTTAATGAAATTAATCGTAATTATATCAAACTGGAGAAAAAACAATTTACTTTTATTAGTAGATTTACAAAACCAGTTAATTATCTAATCCAAGTTATCATGCTGATCTAAATCAATATACTCCTTAAGAACAGATATCAGTCTATCTTGTATCACCTTTACTAACTTTACATATATCAGACTTAGAAGAATATTGTATAATAAATTTCTCTAACAAGTCAAAATCCTTTAACCCTTTAGCATTCAGATTACTTTGTCAAATGTAATGCTTATTCATTGACATTGTTTTGAATTAATCATACATTATCTTATAGCTTTGAGAATTCAATGATGCAATTGTATATTTTTGGAATGACATTGTGTGGTGGGTGTGAAGTATTGGATCTGGCCACTTTCAACATAAAAAAGGCAGAATATTTCAGCCAGATGTGGTTGGTTTAAATACTAAAGGGTTAGATTAAAGTGGAGACCTGTAGGCTGTAGAGCAGTGATTCCCAATATAGGGCATACACCCCATCGATGGTGCCTGAGAAAATTGTGGTGAGGTCTGAGATCCCAAATTTTCTTCACAGCAAACATACTACATGGACATTTTTTTTTCCAATCACCGGTGGAAAAAAGTTTCTGGAAAGTTATTGTGGGGCTTGAGGGAAAATAGGCTGGGCAACAAGGTTTTAGAGGTTTTGTTCAATTATCTGATTTTAATTTAGCAACTAATGTTATCATGTGATGTATTAATATTTGTCTTTTAATTTTCATTTAGTTCTTTCCATACAAATGTTATGTATGTGTTTAGGTCTATAGAAATATTTCCATTCTTGTTGGCCAGCACCTGTAGTTTCTCAGATCTCTGAATTCCATTAAAATTTCTGAAAGTTTCCATTGAAAAAGATTATGTTGTTTATGGAATTTTATGTTCATATTAAGAAGAAATGGAAAAGCTGCTTGTATGGGGAAGATTTGCAGGTCACTAAACTGCTAAATTATCCCTCTCTCACTAATTCTGATATGTTTCCATTTTTTCTTATGGAAGTAGAAAGCCCTCCATCTCATACAACCAATAAGAGCATTAGTGATTTTGAAGCATCAACTCCAGATAAGGCCTAATGCTTGGTGTCTGCTTAATTTTCATCTGTTTCTGTTCCTTCTTTCTTTCTTCCATTTTTCCCCCAACTGTTTTCCCTTCTTTTCCTTGTTTATCTCTATGACTGGGATTTTACTTCCTGTTTAATCATTTACATATTTACTTATATTACCTACTTCCTTCTACATCTCTGTTTTTCCATCTCTTTCTCTGTCCTATTGTTTTCTATCTTCTTTTGCCTCTTCTTTGTATTTCGGTGGGTTTTCTAAGACTATCTAGACAATTACTATATATAGTGAATTTTAATATACCTATAAATTTGGAAATGTTGACTAATGAAGGAAGCATTACATTTTAGTGTAGTGAATAATAGTATGTACTTCTTAGCCTATTCCCAAGTAAGAAATAAGTTGACTTCACTAAATAAACCAAAGTTTATTCTATCAACCAGCATTGTTATATTTAAAAATCTACATTCAATAAATTAATGAATCTATGTTCAATGAACATAACAGTTAGGAATCTTCTGTATATAACTTGATGGATAATGTAATCAAGATAATGAAAGGAAATTAATTACTGCGTATAATTAATGTGTTAATGGACACTATTAATAAAGGTTAGTGCCTTTTGTCAACTTTAACCCAAACATGTAACTTAAAAGAGAAAGTGAGGTAGAGAGAGCAACACTTGTTGACATAAGCAATGTAGTTTCCCTTCGATGGTTCATCAGTTCACGGATTAGGTTGAATTTTCTAGTCTTTTATCTGTCAAGAATCTTTGGCCAAGCTGTTTGGCGAGAAAACCTACATACTTCTTATGAAGATTGCTACCTCAAGAATAATAAGTCAACAATTGCTGACTGGTTGAATCATATTTGAGTGGGCATTGATATCTTTTATGGTGACATTTTTATTTTTATGAAAATGTATTAGTTTGTGAGTTTAGACTGTGATTAACATTAGAGCTGAACCCCAAATAGTTTGTTGTGCATTGAGTGCAACTAATCATACCTACACACACACACACACACACACACACTCTGTGTGTGTGTGTGTATGTGTGTGTGTGTGTGTGTGTGTGTGTGTGTGTGTGGCTGTTTGGTAAGAAGTTTGCATCCTAACCACATGGTTCTGGGTTCAGTCCCATTGCATCTTGAGCAAGTATTTTCTACAATAGCTTCAGGCCAACCAAAGCCTTGTGAGTGGATTTGATAGACAGAAATAGAAAGAAGTTCGTCACTCACACACACAAACACAAACACACACACACAGACACACACACACAAACACATGTCTATGTGTCTTCATGTCTTTGCTTGTGCTTGACAACAGGTATTTGATTATTTGCATTACCATAACCTAGTGGTTTGACAAAAGAGACCAATAGAATAAATATCTGTCTGAACACAAAAAAAAAAAAAGCACTGGGGTTGATTCATTCAACTAAAAACTTAATGCTCCAACATGGGTGCTGTCTAATGACTGAAACAAGTAAGATAAAAGGTAAAAGATACATACATATATATCATCATCATCATTTAACATCCTTTGTCCATGCTGGTATGGGTTGGACGGTTTGACTGGGCTGGCATGCTGGAAAGCTGCACGAGACTCCAGTCTTATTTGGCATGGTTTTGTATGGCTGGATGCCCTTCCTAATGCCAACCACTCCAAGAGTGTAATGGGTGCTTTTACACGCTGCTGCATGGGTGCCATTTGCATGACACTGTGGTGCATTTACATGTCACTGGCACAGGTGCCAATTTGCATGACACCAGTATCTGCCATGACCGATTTTGCTCGGCTTGATGGGTCTTCTTCTCAAGCACGACATAATGCCAAAGGTCTTGGTTATTGCTTCCATGAGGCCCGACATTTGAAAGGAACTCAGTCACCTTGCTTTCATGAGCCCCAAGACTCAAAAGGAACTCAGCCACTTTGCTTCTGTCAGACCCAATGCTTGAGAGGAACTCAGCCACTTCACCTCCATATATCTATTGTAGACAAAAATGAATATTACACCATATGATATGTACCAAGTATGCTTTTAATACGTACATGGATTTTCAGGATACCCAGGATGAATGAATGACTGTTTAACTCTGTATAGACTTCTGAACTGGCCAGTTGAATTACTTAATTTTTCTGAGTGACCTGTTTAGCCAAAGTGATGTTGAGGTGGTTCTTAGTTAAGAGGATGTATTCGATCCCTCTGTATTACTAAATCTATATGTGTGTGTGTGTGCATGCATTTGTGGGTGGTGGTGGTAGTGGTAGTGGTGGTG
>NC_068985.1:43891144-43893414 GCF_001194135.2 Octopus bimaculoides
GTGTGTGTGTGTGTGTGTGTGTGTGTGTGCATGTGCATACACGTGTGTGTAAGCTCTGAACTTGATGGCTGTGAAGTGAGCTTTTTTTAATCACTTACCCAACCACTCAACCATGGGCAGAAAATCAAATGAATCAATGTAATTCACCACAAAGTCAGTACACAACAACTATAGTAATAATATAGCTTGAACCTGTGACCTGGCTACTTAGAAGAGAGCCCCTTAATGCATCCCCTCCACCGTTCCTGCTTTATGAATAAATAATTATTTCACATTCATGTTCCTATTAGATGTAACACAAGAAGGGTAATTTGGTTTGAAAAGCTGTCAACTCACAGCCAGATGATTATGAAGACAGAATAGAATCTCTGACAAACTATCTACCATATGCACAGAGCAATATGAATAAATGTAATTAGCACAATTATATGAATCCATAATTTAACAAAGTATCACCTGATTAGTAATTATACTTTATATCTGTCTTTCTCTTTTTCTCACTTTCTTTCCTGCCATTTACTCACCAGTATTCTTCGTAAAATTACTGTCTCAGTAAAAATATATTATGAACCTCATCACAAAATATGCCATGTTAATTGAATTAAAAAAAACAAAAAAAACAAAGTGTAGCAGGGTAGGCCACATATTTTAGTCTAGTTAAATGCATTTGTCTTTCTTAACCAATTAATTAGTGTCTAGGTACAATTTACCATTGACACTGTCACTGAGACAGAGAGATTAGAGTAATGCATTCACAAAGAGCTAAATAATTGAGAGCATTGTAGAAACAGGAAATGATCTCCTGCTTCTGGCCATCCTATAATTCACGAATAAAGATAATTCACTTTACTTAGAATATTCATTTGCTCATTTGTTTAACGTCTGTCTTCTATGCTGGCATTGATTGGATGAGAATTTATTCTAGACAGGATTTTACAGCTTGACACCAAACCTTATATGTTTTACAAATATGGGATTTTAAAATTATTTTCCTGGTCTTTGAAAGTACAAAACAGTCATAATGTCAACAAGGAATGTGAACATTATATCAATGTTTTCTGTTGGCAGTGACAAACAAAATTGTGAGCACTGGTACTGGTGCCATCTAAAAAGCACTGGTGATGATGCCACGTAAAAAGCACCCAGTACACTTTGTAAAGTGGTTGGCATTAGAAAAGATATCCAACTGAGCAGATGATTAATGAAACTCTCGGAGTAGTTGGCATTAGGAAGGACATCCAGCTGTAGAAACTCTGCTAGATGAGATTGGAGCCTGGTGCAGCCATCTGATTTGTCAGTCCTCAGTCAAATCATCCAACCCATGCTAGCATGGAAAGCGGATGTTAAACGATGAACAGCTAAGTGAACTGGAGCAACATGAAGTTAAATGTCTTGCTCAAGGACACAACTTGTTTCCAACAATTGAACTCACAACCTTACGATTGTGAACCAAATACTACAGCTGGATGCCCTTCCTAACACTAACCACTCTGAGAGTTTTATTAATCATCTGCTCAAGTTACAGATTAATCTTGCAAGGTTTCTATATCTAGATTCCCTTCCTAATGCCAACCACTCCAAGAGTGTAGTGGGTGCTTTTTATGTGCCAGTAGCACAAGGGCCAGTCAGGCGGTACTGGCATCAACTACGTTTGAATAGTGCTTTTTACGTTCCACTGGCACAAGAGCCAGTCAAGCAGCACTGGCATCGACCACGTTCGTATGGCACAGTTTACATGCCACTGACACAGGAGCCAGTCCAGAAGGACTGGCATTGACCACACTCGAATGGTGCTTTTTATGTGCCACCGGCACGGGTACCAGTCATGCAGTACTGGCATTGGCCAGTACTGCATGACTGGAACCCGTGTATATATATATATATATATATATATATAAGGCAAATAAGAAAATGGAGAAGATATAAAAATCAACAAATATCAGCCAGTAAACATTCCATTATATCTATTTATTAAATGATAACAAACATGTGTTTAAGTCCACAGTCATCTGTTATTATTCATTCATCTCTGTATATACATATCTGTTTACGTATTTATTGGCTGATCTCATTCGTTTACTTGTACCACTTAAACACATATTTGTTATCATTTAATAAATAGATATAATGGAATGTTTACTGACTGATGTTTTGTCGATTTTATATCCTCTACATTTTCTTATTTGCCTTATAAATCCTGGGTAAATATTTAATTTAACCCCACCCTAACCTAGTATTCAATTGCAATATTACCATGCAATAGTAAGCAC
>NC_068985.1:43893897-43894647 GCF_001194135.2 Octopus bimaculoides
AAATATATAAAAATAAAAAGATAAAGAGAGCAATGGTAAGGTTGGAGAAATATTTTATGGATAGAGTCTTACAACTGTTTCTGGGAAGATCCAGTACTTCCCTTCATCGGAGACAAAAAAAATAAAGGAATCGATTATTATATCCATAGGCGGATAGTTTTAGTATGAAGTGATATAGAGTGTGATGTGCTGAAAAAGAAAGAGGGAACAGTACTTGAAGTGTAGTTTCATTCCAGTAGTAAATATCCGTGTAAAGTAATCCTTGTGGGGATAATCCGGAAATAGATGTTGAAGCAAAGGCTGAGACAGCAGAGATAGCAGAGGTAAATATATGCCATATTGCGTCCGATGGTTTTTGCTTGTCTCAGCCTTTGCTTCAACATCTATTTCCGGATTATCCACACAAGGATTACTTTACACGGATATTTACTACTGGAATGAAACTACACTTCAAGTACTGTTCCCTCTTTCTTTTTCAGCGCATCACACTCTATATCACTTCATACTAAAACTATCCGCCTATGGATATAATAATCGATTCCTTTACTTTTTCTGTCTCCGATGAAGGGAAGTACTGGATCTTCCCAGAAACAGCTGTAAGACTCTATCCATAAAATATTTCTCCAACCTTACCATTGCTCTCTTTATCTTTTTATTTTTATATATTTACATATACACACACTAATACACGACTTATAATCCCCAATCCTGTTCATACAACGACTGGAGCAAAACTAGTCGGTATACCTC
>NC_068985.1:43895741-43897896 GCF_001194135.2 Octopus bimaculoides
GACGTAAACAAACCGACACTGGTTGTCAAGACACACACACGTAGATATATATATATATACAACGGGCTTCTTTCAGTTTCTGTCTACCAAATTCACTCACAACGCTTTGGTCGGCCTGAAGCTATAGTAGAAGACACTTGCCCAAGTTGTCACGCAGTGGGACTGAACCCGGAAACCATGTGGTTGGTAAGCGAGCTACTTACCACACAACCACTCCTGCACTTGGGAAAGTATGATTGGAAGATTTACCAAAACAAAGCACTTCATTCATAAAACAAATTTCTGGTTTAAGTACACGATGGGTTGAGTAGAGTGAAGGAGACTACTTCAGTAGAAGGAACATATGCTCTCATTTTTACCAGTTGCTTCACTTAACTAACTTGAAATGTCTGTCTCTTTGTTTGTCTCTCACACACCTTTTTACTGTCAAGCATGTTTATTTCCAGATAAGTTTTAAATTTCTTTTGTACAAATTTCACATTTCCAATTATTTGCTTTTATTGATAACCCTTCTCTTTTAGTGTAAATATATATTTGATTTTCACTTTATACATTTTATAGACAGACAGGCAGACACACACACTAACACACATACACACACACTAACACACATACACACACACTAACACACATACACACACACTAACACACATACACACACACATGAGGACAGGTACACTTACCAATGCACATATTAACATCTGATCCATAGACATACTGTGTCCTCTCTCTCTCTCTCTCTCTCTTTAGTAGATAACTTTCTACTGCTACTATAGTAGCCTCTACTCATCAGATTGGCTGGTTTTATGTCAGCTACACTGAGTTTCACCTGAGCTAGTCATCTCTTTTCTTTCATTTCTCATATGGGATCCAACCCCACAAACTCCGATGCCAAGTTCTTTCTTCCCAGAATATTGTTCCTTCTAGAATTCCTTTCCCACACATATATTTCCTGTAGATGGCAACTTGCAATAATGCAAGCAGAATATTGATTATACCAGTCTCTCTGGTATTTGTCAGCCTGTGAAGACCTTTGGCATTGTCCCAGCCTCAAGACTGAAACCAGTAAAAATATGAAACAATCATTACTACATATCCTCTGTCTGGATCAATTTTCTCATTAAATTCCATGTTTTGTTTCCAAATCTCACTCCAGTTCTTACTCATGTCCTGGGTCTACACGATGTACTCAGCCATCCTAACAATATGAGACTTGTTAATAATGCTGCATTCTTTCAGCCACAAAAATACATCTCTGCAAGAAGTTTCCAACTCTTTCTTGGCACACAAATAAAGACTTGGCCATATTCAAGAAGCTGGCAATCACTGAGTCATTGTGGTTAACAATCCTTCTGTTAGTTTAATTTACCCCTCAAAATCTGATGTAGGAAAATAATTAAAACAATAATTGAGAGAATTATGCATGTACTAAAAATGTTTGTTGCATTCTGTTTGGCTAAATTTCAAATAAATTGAGTGCTGGGTGATGTTCTTGCTTGGGTTTCCTAAATCCCTATCTTCTTACTATATGAATATATACAGTCATGGCTAAAAGTTTGGACCATAGGTTTGAAAATTTAATACTGAAAGTTACATTCAAATCAAATTGTACTTGGACATAATAGCTTTAATTTTTAAAACTATGTTCCAAACTTTTCGTGACAACTGTTTGTATAAGAACATGCTTGTTAATGTATGTGTGTGTGTATCTATCTATCTATCTATCTATCTATCTATCTATCTATCTATCTATCTTGTCTGTAAAAAATATAAATCTGAAAGAAGAAACACACTCTAAGATAAAGAGCTGTATATATCAAAAACAGGAAAGCCTGATTTATGGAGTTACCTTCAGTTTCCTGTCTATAAAGAGTTTAGCTTTATGGTGTATCGTCAGATCCCAAAACCTGTTGGCACAAGACAGCCATAACATAAACACACACACATATATGTTGTATATATGTGTGTGTGTATGTACATACATACACACACACACACACACACACACATATATATATATATATATATATATAAAAATTAAGGTACTCAGAAATCTGGATGTTTGTACATTTACAGATTTTTATTAATGTCACATATTAAATAAAGCGCTTTTCACCTAGTCGTGTAGGATTTTCAATTTGAAAATCCTACACGA
>NC_068985.1:43897906-43898968 GCF_001194135.2 Octopus bimaculoides
TCCAAACCTTCCAATATATATATATATATATATATATATATATACCGGAGTAAGCACATGAAATGTGCAACAAGGTGGAAAAAAGAGTACTCAAATACCAGAGGTAGAGTAATATGCTTTATTTAAAAGCAGCAAAAATATAACAAAAAAACCATTACTCTGAGTTTCACGTTCCCGTTCATCTGATGAACGGGAACGTGAAACTCAGAGTAACGGTTTTTTTGTTATATTTCTGCTGCTTTTAAATAAAGTATATATATATATATATATACAGAGTGGCCTTCTTGTTCTGACTAAAACATAAAATGAAATTTAAAAATGTAGTTAAAAATATATATATTAGAGAGCGAAGCAGTATTAATACCAAGTGGTAATATCTATCCCCACTTAAACGTAAATGTTCTGTTAGAACAAACTACGTACCTTGAGAGAAACTCTCATATTGGCTTTTTGGTGCACAATGCACCCTTTTTTTATATCACAAGCAGGAAGATAAATCTCTGCTACCTCCAGCGCTGAGACCAACAGATCATGTGATTTCAACCTCCCTTGGTCTTGTCAATGATGGAAAGTCAATCACTAGAGACAGCAGGGAGTCATCTCCCCATCAGTGATATATAGGAAAACAGTGCCAGAACAGACACTGGAATCATGATTAGCTGATGAGCTTGTTAAAAAAAATATATATTAGTGACAGAGGCAGTATCGATACCAAGAGGTAATATTCATCCCCAATTAAACATGAATGTTCTGTTAGAACATGCTATACTCTGGTAGATACCAAGAGAGAAACTCTCATATTGGCTTTTAGTGGTCTTGGGACTAGAGATAGGAGGGATTTATCTCCTCACTAGTGATACAAAAAGAGTGCATTTTGCACCGAAAGCCAATATGAGAGTTTCTCTCATGGTATCTTCCACAGTATAGTTTGTTCTGCTAGAACTTCCATGTCTAAGTCATCATCATCATCATCATCATCATCGTTTAACGTCTGCCTTCTATGCTAGCATGGGTTGGACGATTTGACTGAGGACTGGAGAACCAGATGGCTACACCAGGTTC
>NC_068985.1:43898978-43905790 GCF_001194135.2 Octopus bimaculoides
GTTGGACGATTTGACTGAGGACTGGAGAACCAGATGGCTACACCAGGTTCCAATCTGATTTGGCAGAGTTTCTACAGCTGGATGCCCTTCTTAATGCCAACCACTGAAAGTGTAGTGGGTACTTTTACGTGCCACCGGCATGAAGGCCAGTCAGGCGGTACTGGCAACGGCCATGCTCAAAATGGTGTATTTTACGTGCCACCTGCACGTGATCTTCAAAAGGTAAATAACAAAGTCTTTGACTATAGAATTGCAACTAGGAGCAACAACAGCAACATCAGATGCCACTAAATAAGGTTTATGTTGACTTTAAACATTGGTATTTAGTGGCATCTGTTGTTGCTCCTAGTTGCAATTCCATAGTCAAAGACTTTGTTATTTACCTTTTGAAGATCACTGAAACAAGTACCAGTGATATATTGTGGGCTTATCAGCCCTGTCTCATACATCTGTGCTCTTATTTTATTGTAATAACCCATGATGACATGAGGCACCTAGAAGAGTTATTACTTAACAAAGGTCACATATGTATTATAGTTAATTGGTTATTTATGCTTAATTTCCTGAAGCTTTTTAAAACAATATGGTATGGCGGATTAACAGCAGATTTTTGTATAAAGACATCTTTTGTTTTAAAGACACCACCCCAACACCACACTCATAAAACAATAAAAACCACTACTGCTACTGCTAACACCACCACTGCCACCACCACCATTTACCACCACTACCTACCACCAGCACCACCATCTCAGACATCAGCTACTTAATTACAGCATGCACTTTGACAAAAGTATATTTGTGTGTTTGTAAATCTGTGCATGCATGAATGTATGTATGCATGTACGTATGTATGTATGTATGTATGTATGTATGTATGTATGTATGTATGTATGTATGTTCTTTTTATTCTTTTATTTGTTTCAGTCAGTTGACTGCGACCATGCTGGAGCACCGCCTTTTAGTCGAACAAATCGACCCCAGGACTTATTCTTTGTAAGCTCAGTACTTATTCTATCAGTTACTTTTGCCGAACCACTAAGTTACGGGGACTTAAACACACCAAAATCAGTTGTCAAGCGATGGTGGGGGACAAACACAGACACACAAACATATACATACACACACACACACATATGACGGGCTTCTTTCAGTTTCTGCCTTCCAGATCCACTCACAAGGCTTTGGTCAGTCCAGAGTTATAGTAGAAGACACTTGTCCAAGGTGCCACACAGTGGGACTGAACCTGGAACCATGTAGTTGGTAAGTAAGCTACTTTATTTCAATAAATTTGCCATGTGGGCATAATACACAGGGGACAAACAAGGGCAGACAAACATCAAATGGTGAAGCAGCTTATTATAATTTGATTAAAAATATGAAAAATTAAAAAACAAAATAAAATAAAATACATTGCGTTATGCAATGTGATACCGAAGGAAAGGCGTCCAACATCAGAGTAGGGCTTTTGCTTTTCTTCCTGGGCTCCACTTACTTGGTGCCAATCACTCCCAGCTTTCTTACCACAGGCTTCCATCTCTTTTCGAATTTCTCACGTGACAGGTACCTCCTCTCCAGCCTGATCTTGCTTCTGAGGTGGTAACTAAAAAAGTTGACCAACCCCTGGTCGGATACAAAGGTACCCGTCACAATCCCTTTCACAAGTGTCTTCCATACCGTTTCTTTTAAAATGGCTACCATGCAATAAAAACAGGCCTTCCTTTCCCCACTAAGGGAAGAAGGCAGCACAATCTCGATGGACTCAGCTGATAGTGGTACACTTCCCATCGATGACAACAGTTGTTCTGTGAAAACTATCAGTCCTGATAATTCTGGACATTCCACGAACACGTGCAAGACTGTTTTCCTGTCCTGCCAGCATCTCAGACATGTCAGCAAGACGGCACTTCCATGCCTTGACAGCTTATCACGAACAGGTAACACCACACGGAAGCACTGCCAAGCCAGGGATTTCTGGTAATTATCCAGATACCCCTGCCCGAACATTCTCCTGAACAGGTTGATCAACTGATTTTCATTGTAGCATCTCCTTCCTTCTCCTCCTCCTTCAAGTAACTGAGCAGGTCCAAGATCCTCCTATTGGTCTTTGGATGCCTCTCCTTCAGTTGCCTGTATAGAGTTTCCCCTATCCAGGCACACCTCTCGTTCAGATCCCTATGTTGTAGGAACAGCTTAGTAGTATGGTGGTTTTTAATTATTTCATCTGCATATTAGTCTTTTGTGTTATATTCCACCAAAATTTTTGTTTCCATGTCATTTTTCCTTTACCTGGGGCAGTGGGGCGGGGTATTTTTTTGTTATTTGTGGTGTGGCGCTGCTTTTTTTAACTTTTGTGGGGGATGAGGATGAAGAAGGTTCATGAGTTTGTTTCCAAACTACTATGAACTCCCCCTCGACCACCTCCATGGTGTCTTCTGGGCGAGTTACATGTTCTGGTGCCACTTTAGAGGGGGTGGGTGTGTTTGATGTTGTCGGAACCGGTCTGTGCATGGGCTGGGGTTTTTGGGTATCGTGTTTGGGGGCAGGCACCACAGATGGGGAGTGGGAATTTGTTTCTGTGTGTGCGGGTTTGAGGTCTTTTTGAGCAGTTGAAGGGCCTGGTGTCTGTGCCACTTTTTTCTGCCACTTTTCACAGTCTACATGAATGTGGCCTTTTTTTCCACATTCGTAACATGACAGCTTTTTCCCTTCGACATAGATTTTGAGAACAATGTCCTCACCCAAGAGCACTCTGTCTGGCAGCATTTCGATGTCTTCCTGAGGCTCCTGGATAATAGCTGAAATGCTCTGCCTAAGCCAATTTTGCGGGGCAGTGCATGTAATTTGAAAAGATCTTATTTTGCCCGTTCTGTTATACAACAGGGCAGCTATTACCTTCCATGCCTCTATTTCGGGTGGTACCTCTGCCACCTTTATGCGAGCAGTTTGTCTCCTCATATAGGTTGGCAGAAGCACCACCTCCTTCGTTTTCAGGGGGCTCGCTGAGTACTCTTGGGCTTTTTCCTCAGTTCCAAATCTGGCCTCTATTGTGCCATATGTCCAGCCCCTTGCTATGTACTTTATGTCTTTCCATATGGGGGCCAGACATTTTTCAATTTTACACTCTTCGAAGTGTTTGAATTTTCTTGCTGACAGACAGTACGTTTTGAAAATGACTGTCCTCCTTTTCAATTCTTTGATGCTGGAGGAGGGTGATATCTTGATATCCCCACCCTCCTCCTTCATTCTTTCAAAAAGCTCAGAGAGTTTTTCCGTTGGTAACACAACGTTTTCAATTGCCACCGAGGCAACTGCTGAAAATTTCCTTACCGGTTCATCCAGTGGACTTTTTCGTGAATTATTTCAACTGACATACTTAGCTGAAATTAATTCTACACACAAAAATAAATAAATTAGAAATCCCCCAAAAGGGAAACATATAAAATGTTTTTTTGTTCTTCTAAATGAGGACAGCAGTTTAAATCCAACCCCCACTGGGGGCAGGGCGCAACAATAAAGCCTACAATGGCTTTGACAAGTTCAAGTTTTCTACAAACAACAAATAACAACTGCGGAAATGGCTTCACACAAACAACTCCTGTCTCCCAGCATGGGAAATAGTACAAAAAATGTTCAAATTTCAGCAATTAAACAATGTTCAACAAGGTTACACAGTTAATAAATTCAACAAAAAACAATCAAAGCCCCAACAAAACATCCCACTCACCAACAAACAAAAACGTCTAACAAAGAGACTGGTAATCAGATAATCAGACCATTTTTTCTTTATAGCTACTTAGCACACAGCCACTCCTGCATCTACATGTATGTATGCTTCATTTAAATATAAATGACGTGGAAATGAACTAAGAGATATAATTCAGAGTGGCCAGTTGCATCTCCTAGAAAAATAAAGACATAAAAGTGTATATTAAATAACATACAAGATAAATTCATGATATATTGAAATTATCTCCCCTTTCAGAGAGAGAGAGAGAGAGAGAGAAAGAGATTATACCAGCAATTACTTAATGGCAATGGACCAACTTAAAATAAGAGGAGGAAATAATGTCAAAGATCAAGAGTTCTTCAAAATTGATATGCTATAAAGAAAAAATGGTCTGATTATCTGAAAAAACTTGCAAGACAGAAAAGGGACAAGGAAAAAGGAAAAGGAAAAAAACTCTCACTACTAAGTGAGTGGGTGGGGAAGGAATATTTGATGGGTAGGTGGCTTTATGCTAAATGTTGAAAGGCTAAAGCATGATTGAGGGACGTGCATATCTGTTCTACTATAGAGGGGGATACATAGCTACCACTTATTATACAGGAGTGTGTGGAAGTAGTTGGGAAAGAGATAAAAAGTGGTAGCGATGGAATGCCAGAGTAAATTCTCAAGGTGCAGGAAGGTGACCCCAGCCTTGCATGCAGGAGTCGATATCTCATTAGGTGGTGAAGCAGTTCTATAGGTGTTTCAGCCCCTTCCACCACAATGCTAGAACTGCCCTGGGCCGCCCACTGACATAAGCAACAAAACACCTGTGCAAATAGCGTGAGCTTTGTTGAGTCAGGTGTTGCAATGGCGATGACGATGATGATGATGATGATGATGATCATCATCATCATCATCATCACAACAATGCATATGTATGTGTGCATGCATGTATGTATATGTGTGTGTGTATGTATGCATATGTGTGTATCGTCATTATCATTGTTTTAAGTTTGCTCTTCTATGCTAGCCTGGGTTAGATGGGTTTTCTGTAGCAGTGTTTAACAGATAGATGTCCTTCTTTTTGTTAATCCTCTATTGACTCTTATGACATGTAAAGATATTGTGCACCTGTTCTAAACTCGACACACACATTCCCACGTGCGTGTGCGCACACACACATGCACACACCTGTATATGCCCTTCTCTCTCTCTTTCTTGATGTATGTGTGTATATGTGTGAATAAATGTGATTGTGTATAAAGGCAATGCTATGCTGCTGCTGCTGATGATGATGATGTCGACACCACTACATACACAATGAATATGCTAAGATAATTCTGTATTTAACATAATGTCCAACAAGGTCCATCTCATCAAAGAGGAATAAATTACCAGAATTTATGAATAAATTCTCAAAAGAGAATGTGAAGTAAATGAGAGGAAGACATGAATAAATATTATTTAGTATTTATTGCTGAAAATTTTGTCAAGTTAATCTCTATTTGCTGGGAGCAGAACAGTAAAAGTTACCACTTGGTGTAACCTCAACAATTATGTCTAACAATTGTTAATCCTATCTCATACTTTAATCTCCATTCAAACAATTCTGCTTTATCATTAACTTTTCAAGATTAATCTTTGGCAGAAACTATATACTCTGTAATGGTGGACTTGTGGTGGATTAATATGAATTTGTTTGGCGACGATAGGATAAATAAAACTGGGTGAGAATTTACCTGTTGTTGAGGTTTTTTTTTAATGTTTTGCTTGGACAAATCAGAATAAATGCGGAGGTGGGAATAGTATAGAATCAATAAATATTGCAATTGCTGTTCTCATACCACTTAATGTTGTGTTTATGGAGCTTAGTGGTGACTTAAGCTTTCACAACTAATAACATTAATAATAATATATTCATAACATGTGTATAGTGTCTAAACCATCATCATAGAAGTCAATTTATCAAACTCATTCTTATAAATCACAAGACTTAATTAATTGTATGACTTAATCACAAGCAAATGAAATAATTAACATGAAGGTGATAATAAGAATGATGACGGTGGTGATGATGATGATGGTAAGGAGGAAGTGGAGGAGAAGATGGGTGATGATGTTAATGAGGATGACAATGATTGATGATGATGACAATGATTGATGATGATGACAATGATGATGATGAAGATGATGGTGATAAAGATGATGGTGATGAGGATGAAGGTGATGATGATGATGATGATGATTACAATGATGTTGATGATGATGGTTGTGATAGTGACGATGCTGATGACAATGACAATGATAAGGCTGATGATGAATGATGATGATGACTGTATCTTACCTATTTCTATATCGCATATTTTATTCTCTGTCATCCTAGAATGAGAAATTAGTCTTATTGGTTTCAAGAGAACATAAAACTGAAGTTGTGATGTTCATGATTTTCCCAATGTATTAGTTTCTCATTATTATTATTGAGTGAGAGAGCAGTGCATGCCATCAAAATGACACTGGGGTAAAATATATGAAGCCCAACACACCCATCATGACTACCTGTCTGATAAGAGTACACCAGACACATGCATCATAACCACATGTGTTTTATGTGGTGATCTTATATCAAGATAAACAGTGCATTGCCTTGCAGGCAGGGCCCAGTTAGAATTTTCTTCAGGTTGAGTAGCCCATCCCACTCAAAAGGTCACTGAATAAGGGTTTTTTTAAGAATGATGAACAAAATACCCATGTTTCCAGAGGCAAATTATCCAAATCCCAAAGAATTCCACTCGATGCATAGCTATGATGCTCCCCCACTACTTCTACTCATGATCAGAGATGCACATATCGTCAGCCACTAAGGGACATGCTCAACTGGTTAAGGTCAAGCAACTGACAAGCAAATCTGTGGTATTAAGCAGAATATTTGCTGTAGCCTATCTTTTATACCATGACAAAATTATTTTTACTATTATTATTATTATTATTATTATTATTATTATTATTACCATCATCATCATCATCATCATCACCACCACCACCACCACCACCACCACCACCACCACCATCATCATCATTATTATCATTAAGTTGGTGAGCT
>NC_068985.1:43905800-43908211 GCF_001194135.2 Octopus bimaculoides
CTGGCAGAATCATCAGCATGCTGGATAAAATGCCTTGCAGCATTTTGTCCATCTTTATGTTCTGAGTTCAAATTCTGCTGGCGTTGACTTTGCCTTTCATCCTTCCAGGGTTGATAAAATAAGTACCAGTTGAGGACTGAGGTCGATTTAATCAACTTAACTCCTCCACCGAAATTTCTGGTTTTGTGCCAAAATTTGAAAGCATTATTATTATTTTGTTTTGCCTGACTTTCTGTCTATTACATAACAGTTTTTTTGCTATAATTTCTTCTGCCTTTGAGTCTAATTCACCCTTGATTTTTTTCCTGCCATTCTGTTAGTCTGTTGTCATTGTAATACATCAGTGATTCATCTAAATACCTTCCCTGTCCATTTGTCTAATTTATCAATGCTTCAGTATTATTATCAATTTATGAGAGTCTTTATGTGTTGTAGTATTTACACTTGTAGTTGTTTATTTTTGGTTTGTTTGGTTCTTCGGAATAATCAAAAGAAACAGTTCGCTTGAAACATGTTTGTATTTCATCCTTGTTTTTTTTTTTTTGTTAACAAAACGGAGTTTTTATTTTCCTTTTATAATAAAAACTAAATTTGATGGAATCATCTTAATGGTTTCTTCATTAATGCTACAGCTATGGAAAATACTATTGCCATGTTTATCAAACATTCACAAATATCAAAGAATATTAACCGATTTAAACTGATAATTGTCTTTCATCTTTGGTATGCTTGGCTGATTTCAGCAAGTGATACTTCTGGAAATATTGTAGGTTATATAATGGAATTGTTAATGGGTATCCATATTGATGAGCATTAAGAGAATTAACAATGTATAGAAATATGACATGGCTGCCTGATTATGTTCACAGTTTTCGCTCACTTTATAGCATTTCTCACATATATCACACTTGTCTCTCACATACCACACCTCACATATTACCACCACCTTACACATCATACTGATTTTCTATGCCTCATACCACATAGCTCACATACCACATATACCCTAGCATTTCAAAAGCATATCTTGCATATTACACATGTCTCCAATGCTTCTTCCATATCTCATGCATCACAGTTCTCTCATATTACATATAACACGTATATTTCATGCATATCTCATATACCATACATATCTCTCACATTTTACACATATCTCACACACCACACTTATATCTTCCACATTTCTCACATCTCATGTATCACTTATATCTTCCACATTTCATGCGTATTTCATATGTCACACCTATCTCAAATATTTCAAATGTATCTTCCACATTTCACACATATCTCATACAGCACACATCTCTCACATTTCACACACATTACATATATCACACATATTACATATATCACACATATTACATATATCACACATATTACATATATCACACATATTACATATATCACACATATTTACCACTCTTCCTTCACCCTTGCACCATGTAAAGAAATAATCATTATTATCATTATTATTATTATTATTATTATTATTGTGCAAGGTAGAAAGCTGGCAGAATTGTTAATGGCGTTTCATCCATCTTTACATTCTGAGTTCAAATTCTGCCAAGGTTGACATTGCTTTCATCCTTTTGGGATTGATAAAATAAGTACCAGTTGAGTACTGGTGCTGATGTAATCCCTCCCCCAAATTTCAGGCCTTGTGCCTAGAGTAGAAAGGATTATTATTATTATTATTGTTATTTAAAGCAGTGAGCTGGCAGAATCATTCAAACACTAGGCAAAATGCTTAGCAGTACTTTGTCCATCTTTACATTCTGAGTTCAAATTCTATCCCAGTCAACTTCTGGAGTTGATAAAGCAAATAACAGTCGATTACTGGAGTTGATGTAATCAATTTACCTCCTCCTCTGAACTTGCTGGCCTTTTGCCAAAATTTGAAACCATTATCCTCCTCCTCTTCTTTCTGCCTCCTCATTTGCCCTGAGGCTGACTTTACTTACTGCTCCCGTTTCTAATGTATTCCAATCTTCTCTGTCCCAGTCCTTAATTAGTTCAGAATTATTAAATGAAGAACTTCTTGAAACCAATCTGATACAAGCAGAGAACTTATTGCAGATGTTTGGAAGAATATTCAAGATATGTAGCATGCAGATATATATCATCAAATTTTGAATTTATCCACAGATGATATGAACAGTAGTGACATCTAACTTCAAATCTCATCATCATCATCATCATCGTCGTTTAACGTCCGCTTTCCATGCTAGCATGGGTTGGACGATTTGACTGAGGACTGGTGAAACCGGATGGCAACACCAGGCTCCAATCTAATTTGGCAGAGTTTCTACAGCTAGATGCCCTTCCTAACGCCAACCACTCAGAGAGTGTAGTGGGTGCTTTTATGTGTCACCCGCACGAAAACGGCCACGCTCAAAATGGTGTCTTTT
>NC_068985.1:43911417-43912664 GCF_001194135.2 Octopus bimaculoides
ATATCCGTAATTGCATAAAATTTTTATTTGTGTTGTTAAATGTTTTAATTCGGTCTGTTTTCCTCGCATACTGTTTTTCTCTGTTATATTGGTGCGCTACGGTGGATTATTTAAGACTTGGCTCTTATTTCTAGCAGCTAGATGCTCATTAAGCATCATTACGATATTTCATAGCTCCTTAAAGCTATCATAACTGTGTTCCACCAATGCTACTACTGGTGATATCATCAAATTTTGAATTTATCCACAAATGATATGAACAGTAGTGACATCTAACTTCAAATCTCAGTGTTTGAATATTTCATTTATATATATATATATATATATATATATTATATTATATATATATATCTGCATATACTTACATGTGTACATGCACATATACATATCTAAATACATGCATGTATACATATGCACACACATGTATATATACAAATATATATATATACACACATGTATACATAGACTATACACATGTACATATATACAGATGTACACATATTAATCTACATGAGCATACACATACATGCATTCATATATACATACATACAAATGTGCATTAAAAAAATGCATGCATACACATATATGTATACATATACATATATTGACATATATACAGTAGTGCCTCAGTTTTCGAACAACTCTGATCACGAATAACTTGTGTTTTATCTCCTGTCTTTCTCATATTCACTTAATACAGTAGTACCTTGGTTTACAAACGCCTGTGATCATGAATAAATTGTGCTTTTTATATCTATCTATCTACCTATCTATCTATCTATCTATCTATTTATCTATCTATCTATCTATCTATCTATCTATCTATCTATCTATCTATATATATATATATATATATATATATATATATATATATATATATATATATAAAACTCAGCTTGTGAAAACGCCTGTTGGAGCAAGCGAAAGTGAAATCGTAATGGCACCACCAGTCGAGCGTGATCGTTACTATCATCACCTTCCTGGCACTTGTGCCAGTGGCACGTTTAGAAAATCATTCGAGCGAGATCGTTGCCAGTGCTGCTGGACTGGCTCCTGTGCAGGTGGCACATAAAACACACCATTTTGAGCATGGCCGTTGCCAGTACTGCCTGACTGGCCTTCGTACAGGTGGCACGAAAAAGCACCCACTACACTCTCGGAGTGGTTGGCGTTAGGAAGGGCATCCAGCTGTAGAAACTCTGCCAAATTAGATTGGAGCCTGGTGTAGCCATCTGTTTCACCAGTCC
>NC_068985.1:43912674-43913045 GCF_001194135.2 Octopus bimaculoides
TGCCAAATTAGATTGGAGCCTGGTGTAGCCATCTGTTTCACCAGTCCTCAGTCAAATTGTCCAACCCATGCTAGCATGGAAAGCGGACGTTAAACGATGATGATGATTATGATATATATACATACATTGATTCATTCACATGTATGTAGATATACATACACATACAAACATGCACACATATGTATACATATCTATACATTTACAAAACATGCACATGCATACACACACTTGTACACCCATATTTGCACTCACGTACTCACACATGCTCACAGATGTTTATAGACTCTGCCACCGACGGCATTCACAAAGGAAACATTCAGAAGTGAAATGGAAGAAAGTAAGGAGTAAAGTGGAATATTTTTCACTGGGGG
>NC_068985.1:43914897-43928399 GCF_001194135.2 Octopus bimaculoides
TGTATTTTTTTAAATTTATTCATAGGTGCAGGCAGTGGCAGACTGGCCAGGTTGCTAGCTTGCCCGATGGGAAGTGGGCCCCTGCACCCATATATGAATCCATATATGGGGGCCCACGTTAGTATCTAAGGGGCCCATCTCCTCAAGTTTGAGAATTTTTTATTCACTCCTGCAAGAATGCATTATTTCAGCCTGGCTGTGTTTGTAGACAGTTGAAAAGAATACTTTTAACAAAAAAAGAAAAATTAAATGATAGCATTGTAGTTGTGGGTGGGCCCCCTTGTAGTAGCAGGTGGGCCCCTTTAGTCTTCTGGCAACCAATACTTTTAGACCCAGTCCATCACTGGGTGGAAGCATGACTGTGTGGTAAGAAGCTTGCTTCCTGACCACATGGTTCAAAGTTCAGTCCCATTGTGTGGTACCTTGGGCAATTGACTTCTACTATAGCTTTGAGCTGAACAAAGTCTTCGTCTACCAAATCCAAAGGTGGATTTGGTAGATAGAGACTGAAATAAGCCCATCGTATATATGTGCGTGCGTGTGTGTGTGTGTGTGTGCATGTTTTTGTCTGTGTTTGTACCCCCATCACTGCTTGACAACTGGTGTTGGTGTGTTTACATCCCCATAACTCAGTAGTTTCGCAAAAGAGACTGATAGAATAAGTGCTAGGCTTTGAAGAAATAAGTCTTGGGTCAATTTATTTGACTAAAACTCTTCAAAGCTGTGCTCCAGCATGGCCACAGTCAAATGACTGAAACAAGTAAAAGAATAAAAAAAATAAAAGAATTGTATGTTGGTGTTGTTGTTGTTTAACCCTAGGCTAGTTCTACTGAGCTGACTTCTAGTCAAAAGCATTCCTCTGCTGGCCATCCTGATTTCACTTCAACTTTTCAGTCATTGGACCACATTATCTAATGTGTCTTCCCTTATTATTTTTTCAGAGAGAAATGTGATGATTTTTAGGGAGATTTAGTTACTATTTCTAGCAGATAGTTTACTTCTGTTTCTCAGGCCTCTGTTGGATGGGGTTGATCATCCATTTGCATCTACACAGGCAGGTCTGCACAAGATTTTTTTGTGGAAGACTAGCAGTGTTTATGCCTCTCCTCTCCATGCCACTGATGATGTTTAAGAGAAGGCAAGGTAGGAGCCGATGTGGAATAACACCCGTCTCATCACAAGCATCATCATCATCATCATCATCATCATCATCATTTAACATACATTTTCCATGCTGGCATGGGTTAGATGGTTTCACTGGAACTGGTAAACTGGAGGATTGCACCAGGTTCCAGTCTGATTTTGGCTTGGTTTCTGTGGCTGGATGCCCTTCCTAATGCCAACCACTTCAAGGGTGTAATGGGTGCTTTTTACATGCCACTGGCACGGGTGCCATTTATATGACACCAGCAACAGCCATGACTATGATTTCACTCGGCTTGACAAGTCTTCTCAAGCACAGCATATCACCAAAGGTCTCAGTCACTTCTCATCACCTCCATGAGGCCTGACATTCAAAGATCATGCAACCAGCAACAGCCATGATTACAATTTCATGCATGCTAGTCATATGACACTGGCAATGGCTACGCCTGTGGTTTCACTTGGCATGATGAGTCTTCTCAAGTATAGCATGTCAGAACACCAAGAGCCAGAACAAAAGGTGATTAGTCCACATCACTCTATAAGGACCATAGGGCCAGTTTCCTGGTTTCTCTGAGCTGTATATATCCATCCCCTGTGGATGGGACGCTGGTTTGCTGCAGGATTACTCATTTTTTAACAGCTGAGTAGACTGGAGCAGCGTGAAATGAAGTGTTTTACTCATGAATACAATGCATCACCTGGTCCAGGAATCGAAACCACAATCTTTCGATCAAGAGTCTAACATCCTAACCACTAAGCTATATGCTTCCACATATCAAAAGGTTAGCTCTACTCAGTAGCTTGACTGACATCAAGTTCCACATCTAACTTAATGAGTTGAGCTACTAACAGTAAAAATAGCATCAGTTCTATAAAACAGTTACTTCATGGAATGTAAATTCCTGATTTATTAAAAGCATTTCAGCCTCTAGAGCAGTGGTTCTCAACCAGGGTCCATATAGCCCCTGAAAGTTCATATAAGATTTTTGGGGGTCCACATAACAAAATAGTAAATTGGGGATCTACAATAGTATTTTAAGGGCCCCTGAAAAAACTTGCTTTAGATTTATGTATTGGTATGTTTCGCAAGAAACAGTTAAGTTTCTTTCTCTAATATTTTACATATCAACCTATACAAGTTGATGTGTGAAAAACGAAATAAGAATTTTGAAAGAAGTTTCTATAAAGCTAGTTTTTAAACATTGAATGGTTATAGGGGTCCACCAGAATAAAATAGTAATCAAAGAGGTCCATAGATAAAAAAATAGTTTGAGAACCCCTGCTGTATCATAATTACCAAATGGCAATTCTCAGCTCCACATGAGAAGGGGAGATAATTTTAAGATTCAAAAATTCTCCAAAACTGACATGTCATTCAGGAGAAGGACAGGCTTATTGTCTGGAGATAAGAGGACAGTCATAGTCATGTCTTTCTGGCTCAACAGCTATCATTAATATGACATCTGTCTGACCTTATTGCCAGTAATCAAGAAAGTTAGAATTATACAATAATGAGGCTGTAGGAATAACATCAATTGTATGAAACAACTACTTCATGGATGAATGGTTCGCAATAGGAAAGGCAAAGTGTACAAACAAAACAATACAGACTCTCCAACTGCTAGAAATAGCTGCCAAGTGTCTCCTCAAATTATATCCAACCTTCTTGAAGAATGATAGTGCTGTGCAGGATAAACCATTCCTAAAAAGAAAACTGGATGATCATGGCTGGTATGCTTTTCATTGCAGGTTTTCCCAATAAAAGTTGACTTGGGGCTAAACAACAACAAAAATGATAACAAGAATACCACTACATGCTCATTCAGTCTGCTAGAAATAGTAATCAAAGTCTTATGTGTGGAAGGACACATTGGACACTGAAGCTTTAGAGATACAAAAAGATAGGATGGAATCTGAGTGCTCTGTTGATATCTGCCTGGAGTTGATATCTGCCTGCAATCATATATCAACTCCATTAGGACTAATCTGGGTCTAAACAACAGCCATTGAAAAATAACTAACGAAATAAATAAATAAATAAATAAATAAATAAATAAATAAACAATTAGATTCTTCATTGCCAGAGTAGATGGTGATGGAGAAGCTACAAAACAATATTTCTTGAGAATTTCTGTCTTCTCTCTGTAGCTGAACCAATAAAGAATATATAAAAAAAAAACAAACAAACAGTGCAATCAATAATGAAGACAACATTGGTTATAGATGACAAATGAAATAAGAGAATCAAATAATCAAATAATGTAATCTACTTTAGAAAAATAGTTTTTTTCCCCTGGTGGTTGTTGATTGTGTTACAATGAGCCAGGAGTGAGAACTCAGGTGTTTAGCAATTTCTTTATAACACTCACACTGCACTTCACAAATAGATAGCTTGGAAATTAACTTTTTCAACAAACAGATAATTAGTACTACTAATTGATGCACTTGTAAGGTGTTAATGAATTGGTTTTAATTTTTGTTCCCATATGAGCATTCCAATAATCTGTAAACTATTATTCTTTTTTTTTTTTTTGCTAATTAATTTTCCACAAACGTTGTTTGAATTAGCAACTTAGTGTGTGATGATAGATAGCGCTTAACTAATTTTTCTAACCAAATCATTTTTAACAATAATAAGTTTATCACACACACATAAGAAAGTTCAGATTGTGTATGTGTATGTTTGTGTATACATACATACATACATACACATGTGTATGTTTATGTGTGTCTGCATGTACGTCTGTATGCGGATAAGTAATTAAAGTACAATTGTTCATTTATGCAAAAGGTCTGTTAAAATAGGTATGTTAATCAGTTTGAGTCATTTGTTTCCTCCAATTAATTAGTATAAGAAGAAGCATAATACATAACGCATTTCAGGAAAGAGTAACTGAGCTTTCAGACACACGAGCATCCATCTTCAGAGTAGGGATATTAAATTAAGGTTAAGGTCATTATTATATATTGCAGAGAAGCATCACAAAGCAAGAGATAATGTTCAAATGCAGGCATAAGAATAAATTTATTGCATCTATCAATCAGCTAAAATAATAGTCAGAAATTAGGTTAGTAGTTGTAATGGTAGTAGTGGTGGTAGTGCAGATGGTAGTAGTGGTAAGAATAGTAGTACTGGGAGTAGTAGTAGCAGTGGTGGTGGTGGTGGTGGCGGTGGCAGTAATATAGTTGTAGTGGTAGTAGCCATTGTAGGGTTAGTGGTACTGGTATTATTATTATTATTATTATCATTATTATTATTATTATTATTATTATTCAGTAGCCTTATTTTTATCATATCCTTTCACTCTACCACCGAGCACAGCTCTGTGTGCCTTGGGTATGTGCTGTGGTTTGTTGTGATGCTCTTATTTTTACTGTACTGAAAGTGTTTTATATAGGATATGTGCAGTGCCCAGTAGTGCTATTTTCTGTATGTTATATATACTTGTTAGTCCTGGTGTTTTTGTAATGTATTTGTCTGAATATTTTTTTTATCATACCTAAGGCACCTATTGTAATAGGAATTGTTTCTGTTTTTAGACTCTACATTCGAGTTACCTCTATTTCCAGATCTTTGTATTTTGAAAGTTTCTGTTTCTTTTAGAGAAACATTGTCATCTGTTGGTATTGATACATCGAGAGGTATGTCCTCTGCTGGTAGTGCATCATGTCTACTGCCAGTCATTTCCAGTTGTGTTCTACCGGAATGCTTCCTCCCTCATGCACACCCAGAATGGGGTCAGTGGACTGGTACCTGTTCTGCTCCCAACTACTCTCTGCACACTGCCTGGTCATGTCAGAACTGGCTTGGAACAGGGTCCTGTCCACCACCATGTGATGCATGGTAAGCAGTCTCCTCAGCTCTGAGTCACTCAGCCATCATACTGTAGCAACTCCTTGCTCCAGATCCTCTGGCACCTGCAACCAGACTTGCTTTACTCTGGTCAGGATGTCTGCTCTATTCCTCTCAGAGGGCTCAAAAACCACACTCAGCCTCAGGGCAAACTCAGCAGCTAGCTCGCCCAGAATTCTCAAACAGCATCTTATCAGCATCTCTGCGCCCTCTTTGGTTCACACCCTCCACTTGCCAGTGACCACTGATCTCACCCATTTAAGTACTGTGCTTGTGGCTAAGTTTGAAACCATTATTATTATTATTCTTATTCTTCTTCTTATTATTTACTTTTAATCTGCATGTTTGTTACAATCACTTGCCAAGACACACACAACATCCTAAGGTGAGAGAAGGATAAAAGATATTACAGCATGACTGAAAGCTTGGGGAGAGGAAGTGGCAGGGGCAGTAGTGAAATATCTTCATATAATACAACACAGACATTCAAATTGATAGAGTCTTTCTAAGGATGTGGGCAGTACTTGTCAGCATAATCTTTTGGATTTGGGGTTTCTTTTGGATTTTATTATTTTATTATTATTATTATTATTATTATTATTATTATTTTTATTTTAAGGCAGCAATAGTTAGCCTGCTGGGTGAAATGCTTAGCGGCATTTCATCCATTTTTAGGTTCTGAGTTCAAATCCTGTTGAGGTTGACTTTGCCTTTCATCCTTTCAGGGTCAATAAATTAAGTACCAGTGAAACACTGGGGTCAATGTAATCGGCTTATCCCCTCCCCTAAAATTTCAGGCCATGTGCCTTTAGGAGAAAGGATTATTATTATTTTTATTATTATTATTATTAAGGCAGTGAGCTGGCAGAATTGTTAGCATGCTGGGAAAAATGCTTAGCAGTATTTTGTCTGCCTCTAGACTCTGAGTTCAAATTCTGCTGAGATCAACTTTGCTTTCCATTCTTTCGAGGTTGATAAACTAAGTACCAGTCAAGTACTGGGGTCGATGTAATTGATTATCCACAAATTCCAGGCCTTGTGCCTATAGTAGAAAGTATTATTATTATTAATATTATTATTATTATTGAGTGAGAGAGCAGTGCATGTCATCAAAGTGACACTGGAGTGCAAATATACGAAGCCATTATACCCATCAGGACTACCCGTCTGTTAAGGGTACATCAGGCACATGCATCATAACCATATGCATGCGACATGGTGATCTCATATCAAGATTAACAGCACATGACCTTGCAGGTGGGGCCCAGTTAGAATTTTCTTCAGGTTGAGTAACCCATCCTACTCAAAAGGTTCCTGAATAAGGGTTGTTTAAGGATGTTGAATGAAACACCCATGTTTCATGAGCTGAATTATTCAATCCCCAAAGAATTCCTCTCAACACATGGCTATAATGCTCTCCCACTACTTCTGCTCGTGATCAGAGATACACATATTTTCAGCCACCAAGGGACATGCTCAACTAGTAATGGTCAAGCAACTGACAAGCAAATCTGTGGTATTGAGCAGAATACTTGCTGTGGCCCATCTTTTATACCAAAGCAAAACTATGTACATGATAACACTTCCAGTCAGTTAAGATCAGAAGCCATGAGAGCCATTGCCTGGTACTGCATCAGGGCAATTTTATCATCATCATCATCATCATCATCATCAATAATAGTAGTAGTTGCAGCAGCAGTGGTAGTAGTGATGGTGGTGGTGGCAGTGGTGGTTGGCAGTAGTAAGGGTGCAAAGGATGATAGAATGAATACCTTCTGACCCCAAAATAAGATATTTGTCTATGACCTTCTTCAAATCCTCCTCAGGTTGATTCTTGCTTTCCATCTTTCCTGGGTCCATAAAAATACTGGCATTAAGTATAGTCAACAATATTACTCAGATGACAGGGATTGGTTTGATGGAAATTTAGCTGCTACTTTTAGTAGGTTAAGCAACTACATAGAGGTTCTCTTGTTGCTCCAATATTGGTTGCTGTTAAGGAAATGTATAGGTGGTGGGGGTGGGGTTTGTATATGTGAGTGATGTAAATGATCATTGCAGAACCACCACCACCACCACCACCACTGTCACCACCACTGTTGGTGCTTCTATGCAACTTCTGCTGTTGCTGCAGTCTCTGCTGCCTCTACCAAGTCCACTGCCTCTGCTGCTGCCGCCACCACCACCGCGGTGGTGGTGGTGGTGCTGGTGCTACTACTACTACTACTACTACTACTACTACTACTACTACTACTACTACTACTGCCGCTGCCGCTGCCACCACCACTACCACTACTACTACTACTACAAATGTTGCTGTTGTTGCAGTTTGTGTATCACAGCTCAAAGGTCTGCCTTTAAATTTTGTTTTTGTTAATTACATTTGCCAATTGATTAACACAGATAAAAATTAATGAAAACAAAGAAAGGAAACAAGAAATTAACCAACAAGAAAAAAAATCAATAGAAAGAAACTAAAGTAAAGATACGGAGCAAGCAAACGTTATTAGTTTGTATCTGAGCAGTTTGTCTTGTGCTATGCTGTGTTTATGATATTATAGAAGAAAAGAAGTTTCAAATAAACGATGATATTATTGAAGTACAAACTTAATGGACACGTAGGGGACCAAAATTAACATTTGTTGACATCTAGCATCAATGGACACACACACACAGACACACAGACACACACACACACACACACACACACACACACACACACACACACACACACACACACACACACACACACACACACACACACACACACACCAAAAAAAGAAAAACACTTGCCGACACTTAGTATCAAATATTGAAACAAACAGACAAGGGAATCTGATACTTAAATAAACAAATGAATATTTTCAGAATGAGAAATTTAGAGAGAAAACTAAAATATTTTGTCTAGAATATTGGTGGTGGTGATGGTGGTGATGGTGGGGAACACATAAACATGAGTCTATATAATTGGTAACTGCAATTCTTAAAGAATAAATGAACTGGTAGAAAAGTAAATATTAGTTCTTTTCTTTAGTTTAATCAATCTTGTGCTGTAGGAACACACACACACGCGTACACACATCCATGCATGCATGGTGGCTGTCAACTTGAAGACAAGTATGACTCTCACTGACAAATTATCTTCTCCAAGATGTGAAAGACAATGGCTCACAGCAATGCTCATGCTGAAATTTAAAATTAATTACAGCTTGAACAACAAGGCTAAGGCTCTAACCTACAATGCCAAGTAGTTCAGAATCAAGAAAGAGCCAGATCTCTGGTTTTGTAATAAGGTAGATGTTTATTTCGGAATTTCCTTCTCCAAGTGAGATATCTAAACAAAGACTAAGGGTCTTTCATTCCAAGCTGTTTTATGGCTGTTACTGCAACAACGTTTATGCATCCATTGACAGGTTTTATTCTTTGTTCTGCAGGTTGCCCATTGAAACCACCCCTTCTTACCCAAGCAAAAAGGGAGAAAGGAAGTAGAATAGATGAAGGAGGAGCAGAAAGAGTTTGGAAAGATAATTAGTCCTGTATAACACCAGCGGTCTAATCCAGTGATTCCCACTGGTGGGGCCTGGGAAAATTATGGTGGAGGATGGGATCCAAATTTTTTTTCTTTCTTTTTAGTGGAACATGGAATTGTGAAATTTTTTTTTCTTAGTTGATAATGTACTTTTTTTTGTACTTAATAAAAGAGTTACCCATAGATTCTTTTCTATTAAATAATTGTGATAAAATATTAAAAATAAAGTTGTTTTTTTCCAATGACAAGTGGGGGGCTACATTTTTCTGGAAAGTTATAGTGGGATCTGGGAAAAATTAGGTTGGAAAATACTAGTTTAATTCATCAACACAGACTGTATCTAGTACAGTTATCTAACATACATTAAATTGCTAAGTGATTAGTTTTGACACTTTTTTTATTTTGAAGTTTTTATGGAAATTCTAAGTCACTTCAGATGTAAACATGTTGCTTACACATTGGAAGTTAAGTTTTCTTTTGAAATGAGATATTTAGATAAGTTCTTCCAATAAAACAATTAATTACACTCATTTACATGTGCATACATTCCTACATGTACACCTAGCTAAAATATTCCATTCAAATAAACTGACCTTGCAGCTGGTTCACATACACATTCACACATAATTGTACATATATGTATATATACCTAATACTCACATCCTTGTGAGGCAATCCATTCATTTACACATGCACACAAACACACACATAAAATCCCCAAAAGGGAGATGACTCTATCTGATACAACCTAGATTGGTAGATTAGACTGTCAGTGTGACATGGGACATTCCTCTACTTTGCTTCATTGTAACTGCCTACTTAGGGTTGTCCTCAAAGAGTGTATATCCTTTTTGATGAGATTGAAAAAGCAATCAGCTTATTGCTTTTTGCAACGTTCAGTAGAGTTGTTTCCAACATGAGAAGTCATAGAAATTTTCCACTGTACATAGCAATAATCCAGTAGATGTTGATATGGTAATGGCATGATGCAAGGTTGGTTTAATTGTAGCTAATAAGACAATTGTAAACTAAGCAATAAATGTAGTTTGCTCAATCCATTTTTTGATACTTTTTAACACACACACACATACACACACACACACACATATATATATGACAGGCTTCTTTCAGTTTCCGTCTACCAAATCCACTCACAAGGCTTTTAGTTGGCCTGAGACTATAGCAGAAGACACTTGCCCAAGTTGCCACGCAGTGGGACTGAACCTGGAACCATGTGGTTGGTAAGCAAGCTACTTACTACACAGCCAGTCCTGCACCTCTCCATATATATATATATATATATATATATATATATATATATACACACACACACACACACATACATATGTATAAGAGTGGCTCTGTGGTAAGAAGCTTACTCCCAACCACATGGTTCTGGGTTCAGTCCCACTGTGTGACACCTTGGGCAAGTGTCTTCTACTATAGCCTCGGGCCAACTAAAAGCCTTGTGAGTGGATTTGGTAGATGGAAACTGAAAAGAAGCCCATTGTGTATATGTGTGTGTGTGTGTATGCATGTATGTATATATACACATACATATATATTAATAGACAGATAGATTTATAGATAGATAGATAGATAGGTAGAGTGACAGATATTTGTATATGTGTGTGTCTCCAACCCATGCCAAGTATATAAAAGTGACACAAAATAATGATGAAGATGATGATGATGTTGAAGACAATAACGATGAAGGCAATGACGACGATGATGATATGATGATGAGGATGTTTTCCAAGGTCATGTGACAACATCTAATCTCATGCCTTTAACAAAGCTAGAAGCAAGCATTCCAATATTACACATAGGAATAACAAACAGATTGTACACTAGCGGAAATATGAAGCCATATTTGATTATTATCATTAATAAGTTGAAAACTAAACATGAATATTAAAAATATCCAGTGATATTCTATTGTAATTTCTCTTTGTTCCAATCATTAACTTTGTAATAATTATTTCTGTCATTTTCAAAGATGGCTGCAATCTTCTTCTTCCTTCCTTCTTTTCTCTCCCCACCTCCTTCTCTCTTAGTTTCTTGTATCAAACACACAAATCTAATTTATCACATATATTCACATACTATCAGTACTATGACAACCATTGTAGATCTTCTTCAGTGAAATACCTCTTTGGCTTCCACTCCTGTAATGATAATAACAAACAGATTATTATCATGAATATAGAATACATAGGTGCAGGTGTGGCTGTTTGGGAAGAAGCTTACTTCCGAACTGCTTGGTTTCACATTCAGTCCCACTGTGGGCACCTTTTGCAAGTTCTTCTTCAAAGCATTGTGAATGAATTTGTTAGATGGAAACTGAAAGAATCCCATCATATGTATGTGTGTGTGTGTGTGTGTGTGTGTGTGTATGCGTGTACATGTGTGTGTTTGTGCCTCCTTGTCTTGATATTATGTGATAGTTGTGAGAGAGAGAGAGTGTGTGTGATAAAGAGTGCCGTAAATAAATAAAGAGAGGGAAAGGTGTAAAAGAGAGAGAGAAAGAGAGAGATAGAGAGAGGTTGATGGTGATAGAGAGTGGGAGATTTGTCAATCTAAAAGTTGAGTTATTTCTTGTAGTAAATTATATTTTTTGATTATTATTTGCAGACAACCTTCACTTTGGGAAGCAGATTTCAATAATTAAATTCATTTCCTTTGAGGACATACCATATCAGAGACTTTTGATGCTAAACCTACATGCATAACTTCACACAGTCACTCTCATTTACATAGTAGAAGAAAATACACATGCACACACACTATATATATATGTATGGATGCATATACACATATCTATCTATCTATTTATATTGTTATAATGTAATATTTGGAAAGAGATGTAACTGATAAAGCCTATAAACACACCTACTGGTTGTTGCTCTTCTATATTTCACTTCCCTTTCATTTTCAAAACAATTGATATTTGCTTGTTTCCCCAAATATTTTTCACTACACCAATCTGTATGTTTCTCAACCAATATGCATTTTTCACCTTCAAACTCTTGGTTTTCAATTTATAACTTTTTTTTTGTTGTTGCTAAATCTTCAGGATAGCATGCATATGAACAAATGATGTTTTTTTATTTATTTAAACTTTTTTGCAAGCATCAAAACAGGTATGGGTACAGATGTGAGTTTTGGTTGACTTCAACTGGTGTTACTGGCTGGTTGTTAACTCATTTCTCCTTCATATTAAATATGTAAGAGAGGTCTGCCTCAAGGGTGGGGTTTTTGGTGTCTGGAAAGAATTCAACATTTTTTTTTATCAATCTATTGTATTACTTTATGGTATGTTGATAGACTACATATGTTTGTTTCTGTTCATTGAACTCTCTCTCTCTGTAGTGTTCTGCAATCCTTTCTGCTAGACTGTGTGATGTCTCTCCTATGTAAGTTGTGACGGTGTTTCTACATTGACTCTGTGTGCATCTCATATGGTACACATGCATATAGTCTATAAATACATACATACATATGTACATACACACATTATCTATCTATTTCATATGTATGTATGTATGTATGTATGTATATATATTCTTTCATGCTTTTACTTGTTTCAGTCATTTTGACTGTGGCCATGCTGGATCACCGCCTTTTTTAGTCATAAAAATTGTAAGCCTGGTACTTATTCTATCAGTCGCTTTGGCTGAACCGCTAAGTTACAGGGAAGTAAACACACCAACATTGGTTGTCAAGCGATGCTGGAGGAACAAACACAGACACAAATATGTACATATTTATATATATATATATATATATATATATGACAGGCTTCTTTCAGTTTCGTTTACCAAATCCACTTACAAGGCTTTTAGTTGGCCCAAGGCCCTAGTAGAAGACACTTCCCAGGATGTCATGCAGTGGAACTGAACCCAGAACCATGTGTTTGGAAAACAAGCTTCTTACCACTCAACCACGCCTACACATACATAGCCTTTTATATACACATATCGTTTTCATATGTACACATACATGCAGTGTTAGTTTGTGTGTCTACCAATATATTTATCATTCTGTAATACTTATCTGGCTACCAAACAAAAATGCTATTCAGTATGATTACTGACTAGCTAGTTGTTAAAGGGCCAATGTACTATTAAAGGCCAATTACCTGTATTGTTAAACACTAATTGTGACAGGATATGGACGTACACCTTATTACTATAAGGATTATTATTACTATTATTTTTAATGTGGTGAGCTGGCAGAGTTGTTTGCTCACTAGGCAAAATGCTTAGTGATTTTTTTGTCTGTCTTCTTGTTCTGAGTTCAAATTCCAAGGTTGACTTTGCCTTTCATCCTTTTGGGGTCGATGAAATAAGTACCAGTTATACACTGGGGTTGATCTAACCGACTATCCCCCTTGCCCCAAAATTTTCAAGGCCTTGTGCCTAAAGTAGAAATAATAATTATTATTATTATTACTAAAGGCAGTGAGTTGGCAGAATTGTTAGTATGCCAGGCAGAATGCTTGGTGGTGTTTCGTCCGTCCTTACATTCTGAGTTCAAATTCCACTGAGGTTGACTTTGCCTTTCATCTTTTCGGGGTCGATGAAATAAGTACCAGTTATGTTCCCTCCCCCAAAATTTTGTGCCTTGTGCCTTTAGTAGAAAGGATTATTTAACAGTATTTGATTCATCACTGCATTGTGAGTTCAAATTCCACCAAGGTCAACTTTGCCTTTCATCCTTTCATCCTTGGAATAAGTACCAGTTGAGTACTGGGGTTGATGTAATCGACTATCCCCTTCCTCTAAAATTTCAGACCTTGTGCCTATAGTAGAAAAAGTTATTATTATTATTATTATGTTGTTATTTTTCTTCTTTCTTCAAATTTTCTTCCATTTCTTGCCGAGTGTTTTCCGTACACCTAGGGCAGAGAAACTCGTTGTATGCATTCCCAGTTTACACACGCAAATTCACAAGTAAAACATGTATTTAAGA
>NC_068985.1:43928427-43932040 GCF_001194135.2 Octopus bimaculoides
AAAAAAAAAAAAAAAAAATTATGACTGGATGTTGTTTTCACAGCGATAATGCTCTTCTCAGTACATGAGTCGTTCCAGTTAGCACGATATTTTGCACTTTCTGTAGGGATGGTAAGCCTGGTATCATTTTCAAATAGGTTTCAGTACCTTTTTTTTATCATTCCTAGAGATCCTACAATCACTAGTATGGTAGTCGCCTTGAGGTGCCACATTTTTTCAATTTCTATTAGCAAGTCTTTATATTTGCTGATCTTGTCAAATTCTTTCGCCACTATATTATGATCAGAGGGAATACTCATGTCAATTAATAAACACGTCTTCTTTGTCTGATCTTTTATAATAATATCCGGTTATTATTATTATTATTATTATTATTATTATTATTATTAATTACAGTATCATTAAATTGTTCAAAACAAAATACCTTGTGGTATTTGTTTCCACTCTTTATTCTCTCGGTTCAAACCCGAACAATGTCAACTTTTTCTTCTATCTATCTGAAGGTTGATAACATAAACTACCAGTCACATACTGGGATTAATATAATCAACCAATCACCTTACTACCCTCAGAATTGTGTCAACCTCAGAAATGATTATTAAAAATGATAATTATTACTAATATCTCAGCTGTTATTTCTGCTGTTATTGTTGTTGTTCTTCTTGTTAATGTCCCTATTGTTGTTATTCTTGTCCTATCCACAGTTTTGGTCACATCTTGTTAATTCTATCAGCTGTCTTTGTTTTCCATTCTCTGCCATCTTTTCCTTCTCTTCCTCTTATTATTCTGTTTCTTCAAATTTAGTTCTCTCCTCCTCCTCCTCCTCCTCCTCCTCCTCCAGACGCAAACACACGCACACACACACGCAAACACACACACACACACACACACACACACACACACACACACACACACACACACACACACACACACACACACAAGACGGGCTTCTTTCAGTTTCTGTCTAGCAAGTCCCCTCATAAGGCTTTGGTTGGTCCAAGGCTATAGTAGAAGATACTTGCCCAAGGTGCCATGCAGTGAGATTGAACCTGGAACTATGTGGTTGAGAAGCAAGCTTCTTACTACACAGCAATGCCTGCGCCTATACAAGACTTGTCTTGTATAATGCATGTTTGTTGCTATTGGATTCTATTTTGGAGAAAGAATTAAATTCGTCTATATTTATGGTTAAAAAATTTGCAAGACTAAATCTTATTAGCTCTTGGTGAATAGGGGTGGAAGGTGGGACAGTGATAATGGTTATAAGGTGGACAGTGACATCAACAAAATGATGGTGGTGGTGGTGATGATGATGATGATGAGGAGGAGGAGGAGGAGGAAGAGGAGGAGGAGGATGGTGGTGATGATATTGAGAATTATTGTAGCAGCAGCAGCAGCAGCAGCAGCAATAGTAAAATGTTTGAAATAAACAGACAATAATTTCTTAATTTTTCAGGATATGAGAAAATATTTAATTTCCTTTCACCTTGAAATAAAAAAACAAAAAGAAAAGAAAAACCCAAAATTAATCCAAATCAAAAGTGCATATTGTGTTCATCGATACTAATATTTATTATCACGGGTCAAAGGTTAATTACAACACATGTTCTTCAACTGTTCACACATCTGAGACAATACAGAGATTGACTGATATGAATGGATCTCACATTGGTTTGGTTTATGGAATTATATACTATTCCTTGTATTATGGTATAAGTAGCTGAGTATTCCACAGACATTTGCACCGTTAAATGTAAATCTGTGGTAAATTCAGTGGATATAGACTGTAAAATGTTTGGCCTTTTGAACTACATATGTAGTCCATCGACTACATATGTGAAGGGGCATGGCTCAGTGGTAAGAGTACTGGGTTCATAATCATGAGGTAATGAGTTTGATTCCTGGACTGGGTTGTGTTCTTGAGCAAGACACTTTATTTCACCTTGCTTCAGTTCACTCAGCTGTAGAAATGAGTTGCGATGTCACTGGTGCCAAGCTGTATTGGCATTTGTCTTTCCCATGGACAACATCAGTGGTGTGGAGAGGGGAGGCTGCTATGCATGGGTAACTTCCACAAACAACCTTGCCTGGACTTGTGCCTCAGAAAGTAACTTTCTGGGTGCAATCCCATGGTCATTCATGACCGAAGGGGGTCTTTACCCTTTTACCCTTGTAGTCCAAAAGAGGACAAAGACTTCTCAACACTACTACAGACTCCTACATTAACAACCACAGCACACATAAATAAATAGTGGGTCCCTGGATCCATGAAGCAACTATTGTTTGTGTTCCTATCCTTTACGATTGGCTCCAAACACTTTACATCAACTCATCTTCACTCACAAAGTTTGGGTCAGGCCAAGGCTATAGTGAAAACCACTTTCCTTAGGTGACACCATGTTTTTTTGACTATAATTTGGTAATTTATAATTGTGAAGCAAGCTTCTTCCACCACAAAGTCCAGTCTGTGTTGTGATGTGGCGATTTGTGTGTTTCAATGACCCTGAGAGTGATGTCAATGGAGAGCAAGCTCCTGGTAGGATCTCCCATGCTGGACAGGTCAGAGGCTGGATTAATATGGACCACCTTTTTCCAGAGGTAAAGGTGGGTTTCCATAGGGCTGACACCCCTATCTGGAAAAAAGCAAAGCTACAGAATCATTGCTGGCAAGTCAAAAGCCAACAAGAACTGAAATCAAATAAGGAGGCATAAGAGAGGACACCCCAAAAATAGCTGGAGAGAGCAGGCCGTATCTGAAAGTTTTGGTTTTCTTCTGGAGTTTTGTTTCGATGAGGAGGTTTTTCCCTCTTTCTCAAAGGCTGTCATTACTTTAAAGACAGTACTTCTTGATACACCAAACATTTTGGCTGTTTTTGTTACGCTAGCGCCTGCCATATGAGCACCAACAATTCGACCTCTTTGAAAGCCTGATAGATCTGTCGTTTTAATGAATTTTAATTACCTTTTTCTGATGGTATCTGAAAAGAAGCAGCAATTTTAGCAAAAAATATTAAGCAACACTAATAATAAATCAAAAATACATAAAAATAAACAAGCTTTTGATGGTTTTATAAATGTTTTAAAATTATGATGCTATGATGCTAGGTGTTTCCATTATTTTGTCCAACCTCTAGCCTATCTAGCTCTTGTAAACATATAATTAGTCTAGTGAAATACATTCACTGATTTCAAAAATAGAAATAATACATTTCTAAATCTCTCAGAGAGATTTATGCAGTAGTGATACGATAAAGTCTAGTCTCTGGATGCAGGCTTAGCTGGGTGGGGGTGCTTATCTCCCCCTTGTAAACATAAGGACACAGGAAATGTGTCAAGGCTGACAGGAAGTGGTGCTGCTTCCTAGGGCTAAATAGCAGTAGTATTATTCCCTATTATTCCTTATTATCATTATTATTGCTATTATTATTGATAGTCTTTTATTCTTTTACTTGTTTCAGTCATTTGACTGCAGCAATGCTGGAGCACCGCCTTTAGACGAACAAATCGACCCCAGGACTTATTCTTTGTAAGCCTAGTACTTATTCGATCATTTTCTTTTGCTGAACTGCTAGTTTATGGGGACATAAAAACACCAGCATTGGTTGTCCAGCGA
>NC_068985.1:43932109-43936683 GCF_001194135.2 Octopus bimaculoides
GTTTCCATGTACCAATTCCACTCACAAGGCTATAGTAGAAGACACTTGCCCAAGATGACACGCAGTGGGACTGAACCCAGGACCATATGGTTGGGAAGCAAACTTCTTGCTACACATGCCTCCATCACTACCACCACCCCATATACTTAACATCTGTCAAAAACAGTTGGTCATTTAAATTTAAAATTTTTTACTGATAGTGTTCATCATCATCATCATCATCGCCATCAATCATTACCACCTTGCCACAACCATCACATCCTCAATACCATCTATCATTACCATGACAATGACCTAGAAAGCCTTCCAGCAGCAGCAGCAGTTATTTAGCCAGTCCTGGAGCTGGTGGTGAGTCAGATGACTAATATTTTATTATAGATTTTATTCTTTCATCCATATTTCAATCTCTTTTTCCTTCTCTTCCTCCTTCTCTATTTTCCTCGTCCTCCCTCTTCTTCTTCTTCTTCTTCTTCTTCTTCTTCTTCTTCTTCTTCTTCTTCTTCTTCTCCTCCTTCTCCCTCCATCTTTATGGTCCCAGTTGTATAATGACACATGTTGCTACTGTCTTGAAATTAATGTTTAACAACAAGTTAGCCCCTGAACCAGCTATGTCATCAAAGGTATTCTAGCCATGACCATCCTATCAGTTTCTTTGCTTTCCTTTTTTGTTCAGGAATATAGTACCCTGGATCACATTATCCAGTGTGCCCTTATATAAGAAAGCAAGGTACAAGTTGATGAAGATTTAACTGCCATTTCTAGCAAGTCAAATGACCATGCTGCAGGTCCCTCTGTGTTGAGAGTGACTTACAGTCAACAGAAGACCTCTCCTTCACTGTTTAACATTAATATCTACAACAGAATATTTGAATTATGAAGTGAGCTTCTCTGTTGTCATTTAGTCTGCTAGAAATAGCAGCCAATTTACTCTTAAATCACACCATATCTTAAAAGAAAACTCCATAAATAAGAAAGGATACACTATAGAATGTAGTCCTAGAGACCTTTATAAAATCAGGATGAAATAACTTCTACTATAAATCTGCTTGACCAAACAACAGAATACTTTAATGTTCAATCAAACCTGCTAATTTACGAAAATTTATAATACATACCAGAAGGCTCATTTTGTTTGCAAGTAATTATTTCCTTTCTCCAGTATATTTTTAGAATATCTCCTAACTCTGGATAGGTGGAGTCTCATACCCAAGTCTGGGTATGAGGTGGTGAACATTAGGCCTCACTGAATCAATGACTAGTGACCGAGACCATTGGAAATATGCCGTGCTTCAGAAGACCCAGCAAGCCAAGTGAGACCATAACCCATGGCCTATGCCAGTGGTGTAACCAGCCCACTTATGTGTACCTTTCCTTTATTGGACACTAAACTCTGCTTGCGAAGACCTGTTGAGGCAAGTGAAATTGAAATCAAATTCGATGACAGCACCACTTGACTGGCATCCATGCTAGTGGAGTGCTAAGAGCACCATCCAAGCGTGATCATTGCCAGGGCTGCTGACTGGCTCCTGTGCTGGTGGCACGTAAAAAGCACCATTTGAGCATGATCATTACCAGCATCACCTTACTGGCACTTGTGCCATTGGCACATGAAAGACAACATTCGAACTGGACTGGTTCCTGTGCAGGTGGCATGTAAAAACACTATTTGAGCATGGCCATTGCCAGTACTGCCTGATTGGCCCTCGTGCTGGTGGCACGTAAAAGCACACACACACACATATACATACACACACACATAAACATAAATACATTCATACATACATATACACATCTACATATGTATATACATATATGTACATACATATATACACACATATACATACATGTGTGTGTGTGTGTGTGCGTGCATGTGAGTATTGTTTTTGTGTCTCCATGTCATGACATTGTGTGATAGTTGTAAATGGTTGCCACTTTCATAAAAGTAGTGTCATTCACTTCCAATATTTTGTGGGAACGTCTGTTTATGGGAAAATATTACTTTGCTTGGAAACTGGTGAAGGTTGGCGACACAAAGAGCATCTGCCTGTAGAAAATCTGCCTCAATAAAATCTCTGTCTGACCCATGCAAACATGGAAAAGTGGAGACTAAAATGATGATGATGACGATAGTAATGGCGACAGTAAACTCTTCACTCTTCGTAACAACCAAACCTATTGATACTCAACAAACTCCCTTTTGTTCATATCATTATTGCCTATACATGCCTTTGCCAACTAATTTCATAAAGATGAAACATTGACTGAACAAAAGCTCTTTCTGACATCTGAAACAGTTGATACTTCATATTTTATTACAACCAAACATTAGTTGAAACTAAAAATGAGTTTCAATGCAGTTACTCAACCAGCAAGAAATTGCAGTTACTCAACCAGCAAGAAATTGCAGCTACATTTTCCTTAAACCATGCCTTATTGCCTTTAAAAATGATGGTATAATGTAGTTCTAGTATGTGGCTGTGTGGTAAGAAGCTTGCTATGACAGGTAATCACAGGGATGTGAGTTTGAGTCTCATGACTGGTTGCTGGCAAATTTTTCTGCAATAATATGGATATTTTATCCTGTTCCTGCTATTCTGTTAGCACTATTCTGCATTTGAGAATTAATTATCTATATATCTATATATATATTGAAATTTAGAGGTAATACTTGACAATTGTAAGCACCTGTGTATTCCAGCTAGTGGTTGCGGTGAAAGAATAAATTGTAGATCCAAAAAATAACAACAAAACTACAAGGTATGGAAGGTTTTCGGAGGACCGGAGAGATTATGTCTGGGTGGAGAATTATACGAGGTATAGTACTATACAGAATACCGAAAGGATCTTCACCTCTTACATCACACCTTTCTTCCTACTTCAACGCCGAGGTGGTATAATTTCCTGGGAGAGAAATAATTTTGCGTCTGAGGATAGCTTTACATTGTAAATTATACACATATTATATTATACACATGTAAAGCTTGAAACACGTGTTCCGCGGAATCCTTTGTAGTTTTGTTGTTATTTTTTGGATCTACAATTTATATATATATGTGTGTGTGTGTGTGTGTGTGTGTGTGTGTGTGAGTGTACTCTTGTCCTGACATCATGTGACTGTTGTAAATGAGCATCATTGTCCATACAAGTGGCGTAGTCCATTTTCAATCTTCCATGGTAAAACATGTTTGGCCAAGGGGAAATATTACCTTGCTTGAGAACAGGTAAGGGTTGGCTACAGGAAAGGTATCCAGATGTAGAAAATCCACCTTGATGAATTCTGTCTGAACCATAGATGAGTGGATCCATGGATGATGAAAAGAGAGAGAGAGAAAGAGAGAGGGGGAAGAGAGATAAAAAGTGAGACTAAGTCTGGTATAGATGGGATGGTCATGCTTGCAACATCATTGATCAGAAGTCCACTCAATCATGGTTGACTCGGTAGTACATATCATTATCATCAGCAACAGTGCAAATAACTAGGTGTCCAAAAGTGTATTTGAACTCATGATCCAGTTTGACTGGTTGGTGGTAGTCAAACACTCCCCATTACACCATATACCTTCAGAGAATTTGTTTTCACACTCCTTCTTCCCATTTCCTATTTATTATCTATTTCCAATGTCAGAAAATATCAGTTTTTAGTGCATTTCACATGAAACATGATAATGAAGAAAAATTAGAATTGAAAGTTGATGAAAATAAATAAACAATAATAAAAAAAAAAAGAATAATGTTAAAAAAAATATAAACACAATAAAAAACAACCAACCCTGCAGAACATTTTGTGAACGCTTTTATTTCTCTTTGTCGATTTTCCATTTAAAATGCTGACTTTATGGTGCTTTCTCACATCATATTAGCCACACATGCAAGATACCGTGATATCATTGATAGCGATATTTCTGCATACATCAATTCAGTATGGTTTTTATTACTATTACTGTTCGATATTGTTTACATAGTAAACAATATTGTTTACAAAGTCACTGCATCTATAAATATAAATATAATGATAATGACATAACAACATGGAAATTATTTACTAAAAGTAAAGAAAAAAAACCTACAAAAACAAATATGTTTACTCTCCATGTGTATTTTTACATTTGTGAAGGATGATTGAATAAGACATACCTACATGGAAACATGACATGCTAAAAATAGCAGTTAAATAAGTGCGATCATTACTGTGATTAAGAAGCTTGTTTTGCAGCCATGTGGTTTTAAATTCAGTCCCACTGTGCAGTACTCTGGGCAAATGTCTTCTAGTATAGCCCGAGGTCAGCCAATGCCTGGTGAGTGAATTTGATCGATGGAAACTGTGTGGAAGCCTGCTGTTTTATATCTATCTATCTATATATATATATATATATATATATGGGAGAATATACGAAAAAACAACAACAGACGAGGACAGGTGGTGTAAATAACAAAAGGATGTATTAGTATGACGCTCGGGAATATGGAAAGTCTTTAACGTTTCGAGCTACGCTCTTCAACAGAAAGAATACGGAGACAAGGAGAAAAACACGGAGAAAAAAAATTGAATAGTGTCCAGTCAACGGTCAATCATA
>NC_068985.1:43938538-43943656 GCF_001194135.2 Octopus bimaculoides
TGAGTTGAGACTGAGTCTCAAAGTCATGGTTGTCGCTACAAAGTCTGCGTAGACGGAGGAATTGGGAATAGGGGATGGAAAGTTTGGTGTGTCTAGGGTGGGAGGAGGAGAAGTTGAGATAGGAGTGTGAGTCTGTGTGTTTGTTGTGGATGGAGGTGCTAAGGGCGGAGTGGAGGATGCTGACCGAAATGTCGAGAAAGGGGACAGAGGTGTGGGGCATGCGGTGATCTTTCTGGCTGGGGAAGCAATGACTAAAATTTTCTGTCACATATATATTTCAATCAAATTGACATGTTCATATTATACAGCCATTTTTTAGAATAAAAAAAGATCACAATTAAAACTTACCTATTTTATTTAAATGTTAGTTCAATCTGTAATGATGAAGATTATTTTTATAGCAGTTGAAATTTAATTGTAACAGCATGTTGTAAGATGTGGAAGATGAACAATGCATGAAGTTTTAAAGAAATATTTATTTACTGTTACATTGTATGTACTTTACTTCGACGGGCAGGTGATAAAATCCCAAAGCATGCAAAGTAAAGATAGATGTCTTAGATTTTCCTTGTATAGTTTATGTTCTCGTCATTGTGTAGTAGTAATTACAGATGGAGATAGAATAATGTTTAAGAGAAAATAAAGTGAGCTTGTGAGAGTGAGAGAGTGTGGGTAAGTTGTCTCATAGTTACTGAATGTAAACTTCATTTCTCCCTCTGATCATTTGTCTTTAATAGTTGCCTACTTGTGACCATGATTCTAGTGTTCCATTCCTTTGATGGTAGCTGTCTCTGACTCGAGTTGTCACTCACTAACTAACTGATTGAGTTGTCACGAGCTGACTAACTGATTTTTGCTTGGGGGTTCTTGCTTTTATAACTATCCAGAAGGATAGACATATTGTTGAGAACAATGGATTTCGTTGGTGGTACTTGTTATCTTAATTCTAGCTTTTGGTGACGTAGAAGAGGTTAGAAGGGTCAAGTGGTGAAGACATTATTTCGGCTTAGCTAAGGCAGCTGGAATATGTAAAACTGCTGTCACAGAAAAAAAACCATTGTTCTACTGTGAGAAAAGTTCTGTTGAACTGTTAATTTAAATTTGGCCGTGGTGGATCGAATCCACTTCATGCCTGCAAGATCCACTACAAATCTTTCTCTCTTTCTTGTTGAAATTGTTGATAACATCATTGTAGAAGGTATTGTTCTTAATGCTTTTTAAAACGGCTTTTTCTATGCCAATTAGAGGTAAACTGCTCAACCTTTCTTATCCCTGTGAATTTCTTGTATAATTATGAATTCTCCTTAGGTATGAAAAGGAGTGCTCAACTTTAGCACTTGTTGCTTGTAGTGTTAATATTAATTCACAAAGCTTCATTAAATGGGGCAGAGCTTCATCTAATCTACTATTATGCAGAATGTAAAGTAAATCTTGAACGGATTTTCCTTTTAGTTCAGCATCTTTGTACAAGACAGTAAGTTCACTTCTTAACTTTTGGCTGTCGAAATGGTCTCCATAAGAATGTTTAAGGCAAGTTAGAGATGTTTTCTGGATGTCATTATTTTGTCTCATTGGATCAAGAAGCGCTAAAAAATGTAACTCATTTAAATTTTGAAATTGTATCTCAATTTGCTTGCAAATTGAATCTAAAATTTTGTAGAACAGCTGTCTGTATCTTTCTTCTATTTCAAACACATTTTTTCTTTTCTTTATTTGAAGATAAATGCCATCAACGTTAGCCCAAAATTTAGAAAATTCATACTTTTTTTCTTTCAAAACTTTCACAATTTCATTTACTTTACAAATACAGTAGGATATGTCAAATGTTTCTTTTTTTTTTTCTAGAGGATGTTGAATGCTGCATTTGTGTAAATAAAAATATCTCCAAATACATTTAACAAAAAATTGAATTCACAATTTTGTAAATTAGAATACAATGCCTGAGCATAGGTATATCTTTTCATGTCCCATTTACTTGAATTATCAATGATGTTTAGGAATAAATCAGCAAGTTGCTCATGAACTGTTTCTACTAACGAGTTGACGTCACATTTGGAAAACGCTTTTTAATTTCAGTATCTAATAGACGAATGCGTTTGGTTGACTTACAAAAACTGAACGAAAAATACTTTATCTGTGGAGAAAACTTACCGCTTTCTTGAATATTTGCAGCTGCTTGAGACAGAACTAGATTTAATCTATGGGCCATACAATGAACAAAAAAAAGGTGTTCTATAATTTGAAGAAGTATAAAATGTTAGTAGAATAAATGCAGAAAACAACGCGCATTATCTTTTCGTTTTTCTTATGGATGCAGAATGTCAACTTGCTTCCCTTTTCCAGTGATGATGACATAAGAACATGGAACTTATTTAGTAAAGAAAAAAAACCTACAAAAACAAATATATTTACTCTCCATGTGTATTTTTACATTTGTGGTGAAGGATGATTAAATAAGACATACCTACATGGAAACATGACATGCTAAAAATATCATAGATATTGCGAATTGACAGAAATTTAATCTAATCGTATAAGTATTTATTAGCATCTAAAACTATTTGTTATCAGTTCTTACTAGAAAAAAATTGTCTTCGTGACTTTATTATTGGGGAAAAAATATTACACCGAAAAGGATGCAACAGCTCGTATTGCTTCCCTTGCAAGTTTTTTTTTTTGTCAGCCACTGCTTGTCGTCTCATGCTAATTCTGACAATAAAAGTCTGAAGCCTATGATGTCATGTAGTTTATTTTACAGAACATTAGAAGAATGATCTTATGAAAAATAAGTAATTTAGTTTCAATTTTGATTCTATAATTTTTAAGGGAAGCATTGCTTCTCTAGCTTCCATGGACCACACGCCTATGATATATATATATATATATATATTACCAAAATACAACAACTTTAACATGAAATAACTTTGAAAATACAAACTTTTCTCAACAGTGCTATGAGTAAAAGATGTTTTATATGACACATTCTACCAGTGTCCGAAGTTTGAAAGTGTTCAGTTACAAAAAATGAATTTCTCGATCTGCCAGTGAAAGTGAAAAGATCCTGATTACCTGTTGCTAACTGTAGATTTACTGCAGGGACTTTGTAGTATATATGTACATATTTATGTGTGTGTGTGTCTATGTTTGTCCCTCCACCATTGCTTGACAACCGATGTTGGTGTGTTTACATCCCTGTAACGTAGCAGTTTGACAAAAGAGACCGATAGAATAAGTATTAGGCTTAATAAGTCTTGGGGTTGACTTCTTTGAATAAAAAACCCTTTAATGTGGTGCTCCAACATGGCCACAGTCAAATGACTGAAACAAGTAAAAGAATAAAAAGTAAAAGGTGTGTGTGTATGTGTGTGCTGCTTGTCCTCAACACTACTTGACAACTGCTCAGAGCTGCTTTAGTAATATTATAGACTCTGAGGTGAGTCAATACACTGGGTCCCAATAGTATTTATTTGTTGACAGCAAACCACAGCATACATATATGTCAGAATTGGGCCCTAGACCCGTGAGACCCCTGAGCAATTGCCAAGCATGTCCATGTCTTAAGATGGTATTGCGACTAGTGTTGATTTTTTTTCATATGTGTCGGTAACTTAGTAGTTTGGCAAAAGTGACTGATAGAATAAATACTAAACTTTAAAAACAAATGAATACTGGGGTCGATTTGTTCAACTAAAGCAGTGGTTCCTAAACTTTTTGGGCTGCCACCCCCTTGGTACCAATGTCACATTCCTAGTGCCCCCTTTCCCTCACCACTACAAACAGACCATTTTGTAAAGCAAATTCAAACTGACTGCTCTTCACAAATAAAACTGAACCTAATTAACCCATTATTTTGTTGTTTTCTTTTTTCAGAAAACATCACCCTCATTTGCCCACCCCATTATTGCCTCATTATTCCCCTGGATCTTTCCACTGCCTCCAAGGGGAAGGGGAAACAGAACTGCTCATTTTGGGAACCACTGGACTAAACCATTCAAGATGATGCCTCAGCATAGTTGCAGTCCAATCACAGAAACAAATAAAAGATAACAAAATAAGAAATCTATCGGAGTTACAGGCCCACATTACTGGTTGTTCTGAGGTACAGAGTAAAGGGTAAAAGACCCCCTTTGGTCATGAATGACCATGGGATTATATACCTAGAAAGTTACCTTCTCAGGCACAAGTCCAGGTATGATTGTTTATGGAAGAGTAGTAGTCTCTGATGCATACCAGCCTCCCATCTCCATGTCACTGATGTTATCCAAGGGAAAGGCAAAGGCCGATACAGCTTGGCACCAGTGATGTTGCAACTAATCTCTACAGCTTAGTGAACTGGAGAAATGTGAAATAAAGTGTCTTGCTCAAGAACACAACATACAGCCTGGTCTGGGAATCAAACTCAGTACCTCATGATTTGTCAAACTGCAAATTTATGGGGATGTAAACAAATCAACATCGGTTCTCAAGCAGTGTTGAGGGACAAATACAAAGACACACACAGATAAATATTATGCATTGTTATAAGGTGGCGAGCTGGCAGAAACATTAGCACGCTGGGCGAAATGCTTAGCAGTTTTTCGTCTATCTTTACGTTCTGAGTTCAAATTCCGCCAGGGTTGACTTTGCTTTTCGTCCTTTCGGGGTCGATAAATTAAGTACCAGCCATGTACTGGTGTTGATCTAATCGACTGGCCCCTCCCCCCACCAAATTTCGGGCATTGTGTCTAGAGCAGAAAAGAATATGCATCTATATACATCTATATAGATCAATAAAATTGAGTGAATGGACCACACGGCTATGATATATATATATATATATATACTTTATTAAATAAAGCATATTACTCTACCTCTGGTATTTGAGTACTCTTTTTTCCACCTTGTTGCACATTTCATGTGCTTACTCCGGTATATATATATATATATATACATTCCCTCAATATACACAAGAGAAAAAAGCCAGGTCAGTTCCTCCTCAACTTTATTCGATTATCAAAGAATATGTATATGTATTTTTTATTATTCTCAAAGACTTTTGATAATCTTTTTCTAAAAAAGTGAAACGGGTTAAGTAAATAAATATCTTTAAAATAAGTGCATTTTCAAACCTTCTTTCAT
>NC_068985.1:43948132-43951913 GCF_001194135.2 Octopus bimaculoides
CTCTTTTACTTGTTTCAGTCATTTTGACTGTGGCCATGCTGGAGCACCGCTTTTAGTCGAGCAAATCGACCCCAGGACTTATTCTTTGTAAGCCTAGTACTTATTCTATCGGTCTCGTTGCCGAACCGCTAAGTTACGGGGACGTAAACACACTAGCATCGGTTGTCAAGCGATGTTGGGGGAGACAAACACAGACACATAAACACACACACACACACATATATATATATACAACGGGCTTCTTTCAGTTTCCGTCTACCAAATCCACTCACAAGGCATTGGTCGGCCCGTGTGTGAGCATGTGTGCTTCACTGTTTAACTTGCTTATGGACATAAAAGACAATGGATGGACGTATGTGTTTGTATGAGTGTTTCACTGTTCAGCTCGCTCGCGGACCTGAAAGGCAATGTCGCTATCACAAGCGCATGAAAAAAATTGAAGAAATAAAGTTTGTTTTATGGAACTGGCCGAATAAATAAATAATAAATTGTTTTCATGTTTGTGATACCATCTCTGAAGGAATGCCAAATTTTGAAAAATCTCGGCCAAAATGAAGAAATACCAATTTCTATTTAGAACCTTAACAGAGACAATAACCAATTTGAAGGAGAGTGTGTTGCTATTTCTAGCAGATGAATGCGTACGTACATGTACCCTCATTAGCTCGAACGGTTGTAGGTGGAAGTCGTTATAAAGACATCGTTTTTAGGTTTAGTAGTGTGGAAATATCATCTGTAACCTATTTAGTTTTTAGCAACAAACATTTCTGCAGAAACCTCTTTATCACAACACACTAACATACATGGCTTTTAAGCTGGGAACAGTTTTCCCACGCATCAACAACAAAAACAATCTTTACGTAATTAAGTGGTGGATATACAGCCAGATAACGTGGTTTAAGCTTAACATATCGTAAGAAAGTTCAAGAAAAAAATGTTTAATCACCAAAGTGAAGTGAACAGTTAGAAACCTTGCTCTATTATATTAATCTTATTATTCTTCATTCATACCTTTTAATTTTATTATTTTTGTTATTTCTACAAAATATTTTCTCTCCGTTTTCCACGAGAAATCTGATGGAATTACTAAAGTCTTATATTCATTTTGTGATATATATAAGTATGATTACCAGCCAGGAATATTTTATAAAACATGTGAAAACGAGAAGAGGATGTATTATATGACAAGTGTTGATATGATGTCTGTCAGTAATAAAAGGAAGTAGTGAAAATAGAAGTTGAGGGCTCTGATAAATAAATGACTTACAGCATTTAACTTTGTTCGTATACACTCGGATTTCGAACCTTACTGAGTTAACTAAACTTTTCATCCACTCCAAGGTCAATATACTAGGTTTCTATAAAGTGACCGGGGAAAACATCAGTTTTAGCCGAGGAAAAAAAATCACATTTCACCTGAATTCTATAGAACAACTGAAATAATAAAGCAACAAATATTTTAAATCGTATATTAACTGACAGTGCATGACGTACACAAAATATATTATATGATAGCATTAAACATATATTGAGGAATAAAACCCCTTTTATTCAATTTCTTAAGCAAAGAAAGAGCATGAAGCAAAACTTTTAACTTTGTCATTTATTGTCAATAAATACATGCTGGGTAGATTAAGAACATTTTACGTAGTATTACATGTATATTTAGTATTTTTAATGTTGGTGACTAATACACATATTCTAACCAATGCCTCGAAGACATTCTGCCACAGTCTTGTGGTTCTCCCGTTAAGCAACACAATTTATTAAGACGTTCTTCTGGCTGCACTTTGCGACTTGTTTTCTAGAGTCATCAGTAGGGTAGACTAAGTCGAGGATTTCTATTTGTTCTTACAACAAATAAATAGTTTCAGGTAAGAAGTAGCATATTTTCTGGCATATAAGGAGCACTTTTTTTTTCAAAACAATCCTGCCAAAAGTCACCCTGCACCTTATATGCTGGTGGTCAGGGATCTTTTTGGTTTGATGGGCAACATTTTTCATTTATGTTTTATGTAGTGTCTTTTATGTAGTGTTTTTGGTACCGAAACACTTTCAAACTTCGAATACTTGTATATTTTGTGTTATAGAACAGATAAAAAATTTTGTATTCGAAGTTATTTCATGTAAAAAATTGTCGTATAGAAGTAATTTTTGTTAAGAAGGCTAAGAGAAAAAGATGTTTTATATGACACATTCTACCAGTATCCCAAGTTTGAAAGTGTTTCGTTAAGAAAACAAGTGTTGCCCGTCAAACCAAAAAGATCCGTGGTCAGTCTTTGTGTAGAATTGGTTAGTGTCGTTAATGATGGACAATACTAGTGATGTGGAGACAGTGATGATAACTGGTAGTATTAAGGTAAATATTGTAACTTAGCCTACCATAGTAGCTAACTAATGAACGTCAGTCTAAATTCTCACGGTTCCTATACATGTAAATATAAGACATTCAGCTAGGAAATTGGAGATTAGTTGCAGAAAAAATTTTTTTTCGTAGATTAGGCCTGCCCAAACCTTATTTGTCCCCAAAATACAGTAAATTCTATGACATAGTCTTATTTTTCTTTACATGTTTGTTTCTTGGGTTCAAATTAACATATTTTGCATGAATTCTGCCAGCAGGTGTTTTACAGCTGGGTACTTTTATTAACACTAATAAGTTTGTGTGAGATGGGAATGACAAATCTTGTGTATAGTAAAAGAACAGACGCTGAGGAAATGAGCAATTTTCTATGTTGGTAAAAAAACAAACAAACAAATAACATATATGATAAAGAGTGGAACAGGTTTTATTATGTAATGAGGATATAAGTTATTCCACCGGTTTTATCATTGATATTCTTCAGTATTTGCTAATACATATACACACATACATACATACATTCCTACATACATGTGTGTATATGCTAAACACTTTATAGGTGCGAAACCAATGGTCACTTTACAACTGGCCATAACTTAACTTCCTACACACACACACACACACATATATATAAACAATAAAATAGAGATTCAACTAACAATCTAATAATTTATTTATATTATAATATAACATAATATACTATAAATATAACATAAAAGATTATTTAAAAAAACAAAAAAAAACAATAATTTGTATCGACTTATGTACATTATTTGATTATTAAACAATACATATCCATTTATATAAGTCTTTTCAGAGCTTTGGTTCAAAAGACTGATGAAATTCCGTGTGAAAGGACAGCTGGATTGCAAAAACATTAATTCAAATGCCTATGTCTAGGAGAGTGAGCATTAACTTTTCAACTACATAACAATTACAATAAAAAAATAGCAACAAAGTTATAGCGGACAAAATAATAGAATCTACAATTATTGAAATATATTTCTATGTATCTCAAATAATATTTTGGCTATTTGGATCTTTGTGATTTGACGGCCAACACTTGTTTTCTTAACGAAACACTTTCAAACTTGGGACACTGGTAGAATGTGTCATACAAAACAACTTTTTCTCTTAGCCTTCTTAACAAAAAATTGTACATTGCAAGTTATTTCATGTTAAAGTTGTCGTATTTCTGTAATTTCAACCAATCACTGACGTCTATTCAGCTGAATACAGTCAGTACTCTTTTGTAAACAGCCGGTGTTAAGTGTGTTATTCCCTGTGACATATTTCATCCGGTTTAATCGTAATTTATACGCATATATTGTTTATATAATAAATTACGCTGTGCGTATCTGTGTGTGTATATTTTTGCCATAACCTCACTCATAACCCTAACCCTAACCTCAACCCTAA
>NC_068985.1:43952042-43953236 GCF_001194135.2 Octopus bimaculoides
GGTGGAGATGCATTAATAATTCAAGTATTTTGATGGCTTTTCCCCCTTTGTTTACGAACAGTCTAGTTAATCGGAAATGTCAGAACTAACGGGGATTAATACCATATACACTGTCACAGCACAAACTGTATTCAACTGAATAAACGTCAGTGATTAGTTGAAATTATCGAAATAAGACAATTTTTAACGTGAAATAACTTCGAATACAAAATTTTTTATCTGTTCTGTACCACAAAATATACAAGTATACGAAATTTGAAAGTGTTTCGGTACCAAAAACACTACATAAAAAAATGTTGCCCGTCAAATCATAAAGGTCCAGCTATTTTAATTACATACAACAACAATATATAAGTTTAGAAATGAATTAAGCATCAGTAATAAAACGTGTAAATAAATATAAATGATAATTATAGCATCGGTAATAAAACGTGTAAATAAATATAAATGATAATTATAGTATTATATTGGTAATATATAACAACTCTCCTCTTTTATTTAAAGTTATTGATATAAAAATTGTTTAGAGTATCTAACAAAAAAATATTCTTTATTTACATAGTTTATCGGAGGAAGAATTCCGTAAAAGATATGAACAGAAACTTAGAGCCATGATAACCCATATTACCCCATAAATATAGAGTTAAGCCATAACAATGAATATCAAAATATTACTAGTTTTTCGGAAGTAACCAAATTAGAAGTTACTTAAATAAGGATTATTCACAGTAACTAACAAATAACTATTATAATGAAATTTATTGCTGTTCTCATTCTTATTACAATGTGCTATTCTGTTCCAGTATCCTGCTTTTTTAAGGGCATCATTATAATCATCATCATCATCATCGTTTAACGTCCGCTTTCCATGCTAGCATGGGTTGGACGATTTGACTGAGGACTGGTGAAACCGGATGGCAACACCAGTCTCCAATCTAATTTGGCAGAGTTTCTACAGCTGGATGCCCTTCCTAACGCCAACCACTCAGAGAGTGTAGTGGGTGCTTTTACGTGTCACCCGCACGAAGGCCAGTCAGGCGGTACTGGCAACGGCCACGCTCAAAAATGGTGTCTTTTATGTGCCACCCGCACAAGAGCCAGTTCAGGGGCACTGGCAACGATCTCGCTCGAAAACCCCACGAAGGCCAGTCAGGCGGTACTGGCAACTTCGTAGTTAATCTGCCTTTGATATTG
>NC_068985.1:43957537-43960047 GCF_001194135.2 Octopus bimaculoides
CAATGTGGTGCATAAATTGTCAAGGAAATGAGACGCATCTTTGCCTCCACTGATTCACTTGCAAAGTGTTGAGTAAAATTATTTCGTTGCAGACCTCCTTTGGGTCTTTTTATTACCACTACGACACACATAGTCCCCAGTTGGTAACATTGATTTCAAGGCCCTCCTAGATGAGAGACTGGCATTCCACTTAATGTCTATGTTCCATGCTGGCATGGATTGGATAGTTATTAATGTAGAAATATGGTATCGTAGCTACTAACAGTTGAGGGTTGCGTAGTCTAGACGGCGTTTTTAGATTTCATTATTCTCTTTAACCCGGGCAAAGCCTGGTATTTCTGTTAGTAATATATAAAAATAGAGATGACTTAGCTATTGTTCATGTCTTCGAGAGCTTTGTTGTGGGTTCTATCAGCATAGAAATTCCAAAACGATTTGGCTTGAAGTTGGAAATCTATCACATGTGATCATGTGACCAACCAGGCTATCAGATGTTACACATCGCTGGTCACAATGCACTTCTACATCGTTTTATCCTTCAAATGATGCCAACCTGCTGGCTAGGCAAGCAGGCCAACAATCCCCACTGATAGAAAGAGGGACTGGAGCAGCGTGAAATGAAGTGTTTTGCTCAAGAACACAACACATCACCCAATCAGGGAATCGAACCCACAATCTGGAGACCGTGAGTGCAACAGTCTAACCACTAAACTACGTGGCTTCACATACACACACACACCACCACCATCATCATCATCATCATCATTTAACATCTGCTTCCCATGCTGACATGACATCTCCCATGTTATGACTGACTCAGGTTACAAGATTTCATGCTTACGTTAATTGTAACAGTCTATAAATTTAATGATTTCAAAGCTACCCTCACTTCTTGTGCAAAATGTCATTTCGTGGTGTTTTTGCTATGATCAACGTACAGTTAACAATTTGAAGAACTATAATCATGATACATACATGTGTGTGCGTGTGTTTGGCTTACAATGAATATGTTTGTCAGCCTGTCTATCTACTTATCTGTTTGTCTGTCTATCTATCTATCTATCTATCTATCTATCTATCTATCTATCTATCTGTTTATAGTCTATCTGTTTGTCTGTCTGTCCGTCTGTCTATCTATATATTTATTTGTCAACACAACCACCATCAACAATAAAACCAATACAACTGCTACCATAACTAAAGGAATATGTAGATTTTTTTATTGCTTAATCAGAGAGAGGATTGCAGCTTCATCCCCATAATCCACGATCCTTTACAGGACCCCTGAAACTGCTAGAGAATAAAGAGTAAGTTTTCCTCATGCTGGAGACACGACCTAAATACTTAAAACAGTGTGAACTCTGTTATAGGCATCCAAGAGCCATGTGATGGTGAACCATTCAGGTGATAGATTAAATCTACCGCTCAAGAACACAGAATGCAAAAGGCCAGAACAAATACCACAAAGTACCTCATCTGACACTCTGATAATTCCATCCATCCATCCATCATCACCCTTGGACTGGTTCTTTATTTTCTTGACCCCTATAAAGATGAAAAGCAAAGTTGGCTTCAGATGAATTTGAACTCTAAGACTGAAAGCTAAAACAAATATCCCAGAGCATTTTGTCTTGATGACTCTGCCAGACTAAACCTAGTATTTATTTCATTTAGTTCTTTCACTAAATAGGGGCCAAAAAGGTGGCAAGCTGGCAGAAACGTTAGCACATTGGGCAAAAATGCTTAGCAGCATTTTCTCAGTCCATAATTTCTGAGTTCAAATTCTGCCAAGGTCGACTTTGCCTTTCATCCTTTCAGGGTCGATAAATTAAGTACCAATTGCATACTGGGGCCAATCTAATCGACTGGCCCCGTTTCCCAAAATTTCAGGGCTTGTGCCTAGAGTAGAAAAGAATAAGTAGGGGCCAAAATAAACCCTAGCATAGTTTCAGTTCAGTTAATGAGTAATGAAATATATTCTGTGAATAAATTGGTCAGTTATCTTTTACTTGTTTTAGTCATTGGACCGCCTTGAAGAATTTTTAGTCAAATGAATCAACCCCCAGTACTTACTAATTTTTTAAGCCTGGTACTTATTCACTCAGTCTTTTTGGGGGACTTAACAAGTGGTGCTGAGAGATAAACACATATACAAAGACACGCACATAGATATAGATATCCTTGCTTTTATGTTAAACTGTTGTATGTCTAAATTTGGTCAAATGCATATTTTTCAATATTTTCTTTGCAATAGCTGGTTCTTTTGGTCAAACTATTGTATCTCCAGCTGCTTCAGATGCCAAGATATCAAAAGTTATCAAAGTGTAGTACAACGGTTTTGCTCTGGAATGGCGAAGCTCACGTATTGTCCTTGCCTTCGAAACGTGGAGTAGATGGAACAGGGACAACTGAAGAAGGGAAATATTCTTTATGTTGCATGTCCCGTTTCTCTGTTTGTTTTTTTTGTTGTGCGAAAAAATGTTCATTTTCTGTCTTCGTCTTTATGTTTT
>NC_068985.1:43960123-43965021 GCF_001194135.2 Octopus bimaculoides
ATATATATATATATATATATATACACATACAATGGGCTTCTTTCAGTTTCCATTTACCAAATCCATTCACAAGGCTTTGGTCAGTCTGAGGCTATTGTAGAAGACACTCGCCTAAGGTGCCATGAAGTGGGAACTGATCATGGAACTAAGAGGTTGGGAAGAAAACTTCATACCACATAGCCATGCCTGAAATATTCTTTATCTTAAATAAAAGGAATCTATGTGAGGCTTTTGTTTTTTGTTTTTTTTTTATTGTTTTTTTTTTGTTGAAATAAAGGGGATTAGCATACACAGTAATTAGGGTCAATTAGTTGTTGAGGTAGTCTTTATAATTAGGTGTAAATTAATTTAGTGACAGTTCTTATAATAAGGGGGTCCAGATTAGTCTTGGCATGGTTGTTGTTATAATTAGGGGTCAAATTAGCCCCAGTAGTAACTGTAATTATAATTAGGGGCCCGACTATAAGGACAATGTAAGAAAGTATTATTGACCTTTGTTTCTTCAGGTTTCATATTTCTATTGCCTCAGCCTGGATATTACTGGTGGTTTTGCCAGTTAGGAAGAACTACTACTACTACTACTACTACTACCACCATCACCACCACCTCCTCCATTTTTTTTTAACACCATATCTACCAGAATGGCAATTAACATCATCACTGCCACCACCACTACCACAAGACGACATCCACCATCACCACTACCACCGTTATCACTACTAAGACAGCTACCACCACCACCATTGCCACTATTGCCACCACTACCACCACTACCAAGATGACAACCGCCACCGTTATCACCACCACTGCCACCACCATCATTAAATTACCTCTGCCATTAATAGAATTACTGCTACTGCTACCACCTCCAGCATCATTACTGTTATTATCAACCCCAGCACTACCACCAATCACTCCCACCACTACTTGCATTAATAACACCATCACCACTTCTACTAATACCACCACCACCATCAACATCTGCCCTTTTCATAATACCCCACCACTCAAAATATAAAGAAGGCACCCACTTAATGGCATTTACTAAACAATTTAACTTATTGACTCCTCTTTACCCAGACAATGAAGTACTGAATAATCTGTGAGGTTGAAGTAATTCCATAACACTAGAGTAATAGTTCTCAACCATTTTTTACCTATTTCTTTCTCTTTTACTCAGTTCTGAAGCAGTGGTGGGGGCCAAACGTAGACACACACACACACACATGATGTGCTTCTTTCAGTTTCCATTCACCAAATCCATTCATGAGGTTTCGGTCAACCAGAGGCTATAGTAGAAGACACTTTCCCAAGGTGCCATGCAGTAGGACTGAACCCGGAACCATAAGGTTGTGAAGCAAGCTTCTTACCACTCAAGCCATGCCATGCTTCTTTTGGTTGTCTCCTCACATATACTTGGCTGGTGGTCAGAAATAAGGTAATGGATGACTTGTCCAAGGTGCAGGAGTGGCTGTGTGGTAAGAAGCTTGCTTCCCAATCACACGGTTCCAGGTTCAATCCTACTGCATGGCATCTTGGACAAGTATCATCTACTATTGCTCTGCCCTGACCAAAGCCTTGTGAGTGGATTTGGTAGATGGAAACTGAAAGAAGCCCGTCATATATATATATGTATATATACAGGGGTTGGACAAAATAATGGGAACATCTTAAAATTTCAAACAAATTTATTTTAATATGGGGTAGGAACACCTTTTGCAGTAATTACAGCTTGAATTCTACAAGCTATGGACTTGTAAAAAGTTTGAATTGTTTCCAAAGGAATTTTTGTCCATTCTTCAGCTAAAACAGTCTCCAGTTCTTGTAGTGATGATAGTGGAAGATATCGACTCCTTGTTTTTTTTAAATGCACCATAAAGAAGGCAGTCTGGGTCAAATGCTTCTCTTTGCTGTGTCCTCACATATTTATGTGTTTATTTGGAAAGAAAAAAATGACCATCCTGAAATATAATAACAACCCATATGCAAAAATGTTGCCACAGCATTATATGTAAAATCACTGTATTGACTAGACTATCAGATGCTGTTATACACTGCTGGTCACAATGCGCTTCTCACATTTTTGTGGTTTTGAAAATGACACCACCCTGCTGACTGGGTGGCATCATATAAGTGACTGAGATAACAATATTTACCCTAAAGAGGATGCCAGTCCATCACAGGGTGACTCATTCACTGCTGAGTGGACTGGAGCAGTGTGAATTAAAGTGTTTTGCTAAAGAACACAATTCATTGCCCAGTCTGAGAATTGAGACCATGATCTTGTGATTGCAAGTGCAACACTACGACACCCAAACCACTAGACCATATCTTCTCTATATGTAAAATACAAAGCAAAAAACAAACAAAACAAAGTAGCTAATATATACCATGAAACAATGGCACAACAAAATCAAGCCTCCTGCAATATAATAACACTAATGGACTTGAAATCACCTTTATAGAACTAAGGGTTTTCATCATTTTACATAGCATTCAGACTGCGAGAAACACCATGTAAATACAAGTGCAGAACACTTTTTTGTTTTTAGTACAGAGAACATGCTGGTGGCTTTGTAATATATCTTTTATCTTTTACTTGTTTCAGTCACTGGATTGTAGCCATGCTGGGACACAGCCTTGAAGAATTTTCAGTCTAATGAATTGATCTCGTGCTTATATCTTTTTAAACCTGGTACTTATTCTATCACTCTCTTTTGCCAAACAGCTAGGTGACTGGGATGTAAACACACCAAAACTGGTTGTCAAGCAGTGGTGGGGTACAAACATAGGTACTTACACACATGCACACACACACAATGTGATTCTTTCAGTTTCTGTCTACCAAATACATTCACATGACTTTGGTTGGCCCAAGGCTATAGTAGAAGACATTTACCCAAGTTGCCACACAGAAGGACTGAACCTGGAACTATGTGGGTGGGAAGCGAGCTTCTTACCACACAGTATTGTGTAACTAAACACTATGAGGTACTGTTACACACTAGAGTTGTGAAATTCAAAGTAAAAACTAGCAACATAAACACATTGCTGCAATGATTTCTAATGGAGACACAAAGTCTCAAATATAGGAAATGAAACTTGAGTGAAAGGAAATTTTGTGTTTCATTTTATTGATCCTGTAAAGATGAAAGGTAAATAAAATTGATCTTGATGGAATTTGAGCTCAGAATATAAAATTCAGGAATAAATATTAGTTTCAAATTTTGGCACTAGGCCATTGATACTCGGAGATGGGGTAAGTCAATGGTGGAATTTGAAATCAGACTGTAAAATCAGGAATAAATATTACAAGTCATTTTGTCCAACTCACTACCCTATAAAACACATTAACCCTTTTGATAACAACTCAGCCTCTGCCTCTGTAGTACAAATGTCTTGCTTTCATAAGTCTTGAATTAAAATCTTAGTCACAATTTATGTTCCTAACAACAGCTTAATGATAACTAAGTTGTTTTACTAAATTCTTTGTTATATTTAAAATTACTTGAAAGAAACACAGAACATCTCAAAGTAAATAAAGTAACAAAAGAGTTAATATAATTAAGTATGTTCATATCACCATACCCCATACTTGCTAAGAAACTTTGTGAAAGCACATAGAGCATTGGGTTCACAATCACGAGGTAGTGAGTTCAATTCCCAGACCAGGCTGTGTGTTGTGTTCTTGAGCAAGACACTTTATTTCACGTTGCTTCAGTCCACTCAGCTGTGGAAATGAGTTGTAACGTCATTGGTGCCAAGCTGTATTGGCCTTTTGCCTTTCCCTTGGATAACATCGGTGGTGTGGAGAGAGGAGGCTGGTATGCACGGGTAATTGCTGGTCTTCCATAAACAAACTTAACCGGACTTGTGCCTCAGAGGGGAACTTTCTTGGTGCACTACCATGGTCATTCATGACCAAAAGGGGGTCCCTTATCACTACACCACCAACTTGACTTAGTTTTTTACAAAGTTACACATTTCAGGTACAACTTAACACTACCCTAAATACCATTACCATAGGAAATACTCAATGAACACAATACATTATTGCATTCAGGTATAAAAGCAATACGTCTAAGACAAGAGGAATGCAATAGCATCACAGCTAAACTTCATTCATACTCTGAACAACCTACACTAATATACCATAGGTTTTTTTCACTGACACAAATACATATATTGACAGGTTTTGCACTTCCTGGGTTTTGATGATCAAATATAAACAATAGATGATGACTGTTTCCAATTTACAAACATCTATATGTGTGAATGTATGCTTGCACATCAAAGCGAGCTCCTTAAAAACAAATTCAGCATTTTGTGCACTAATTATGATATCATATGATCTGCTAATGAATCTGTTTTTAAGGAGCTCGCTTTGAGAGTTGCATTCCCTCGCGTTCGGTACACTGTATATATTTATTATGGTAGTTTTGACTTTGAGTCCCTCATAGCATGAGGCATTTATGTGTAGTAATGCCCTTAATATGAATATATTTAAAGGGAATAATTAAAAAATTTTCACACTGACTACTTGATAAATTCTAATAAAGATTTTATCCTATTTTAAAATTTTATATATATATGTATGTATGTGCATATATATGTGTGTGTGTGTATATATATATATATATATATATATATATATCATCATCATCATCGCTTAACGTCCGCTTTCCATGCTAGCATGGGTTGGACGATTTGACTGAGGACTGGTGAACCAGATGGCTACACCAGACTCCAATCTGATTTGGCAGAGTTTCTACAGCTGGATGCCCTTCCTAATGCCAACCACTCCGAGAGTGTAGTGGGTGCTTTTACGTGCCATCGGCACGAAGGGCAGTCAGGCGGTACTGGCAACGGCTACGCTCAAAATGGTGTATTTTATGTGC
>NC_068985.1:43965225-43965940 GCF_001194135.2 Octopus bimaculoides
TTAAAATTAGACATGCGTACAGTTCTACTGATTAGATTGGGGTTATTTTCAAAATATCTCAGCTCTGGCATGCTAAATTCCGGAAACAGTTCTGCAGAGTATAATTCACTGCAGTATATGTTGCCGGTTAGAGAACATAATTATTTATATTTATATACTGAGGGTGATAAATTGAATATTAATTTCAATTTAAAACCAGTGGTCTAGCATATAAAAAAAATCTGATAATTCAGAAAAATTGTATTACATGCATATAAGAAGGGATGACCACTAGGTGGACATCCAATATGCTAGAAAGAGGTCATCAACAACCCAACCACAAAAGAAAAATCATGTTCTCCAGAAAAAATTCAGAAAAATACCAGAGCTTAGGTGGGCACAGATGATTTTATATAAGTAAAAGAGTTAATGGGGAAACCGGTACACAATCAATTCTTTATTTTTCATATATTTTTCATTTTGTCCTGCCCGTTTGAAACATTTAAAGATGTTTTTCTAATTCATAATTCTAAATTTTTACCATTGATTAACAAAAAATATTGTTGAAACTAGTTTGGTATAAATGTAAATAAATTTGTTTTAAACAATTACAAGCTTTTCAAATTTAGGTACATTTTCAACAACAAATTTGCCTATATTGTTTCCTGCATGAAAATACACCCACTCTTTTGTTATATATATATATATATATATATATATATATATATATATATAT
>NC_068985.1:43966213-43969456 GCF_001194135.2 Octopus bimaculoides
CATGAGAGTTTTCAAACATGTTACCTTGTATGAAAGCAACAAGTTTAATGTAGGTTTGGTTACTACCATAGTGTTGGTTTGTGGGAGTGGTGGTGGTGGAAGTAGTAGGTGTAGTGGTGGAAACAGGAGTGTCAACCATTAATATTCAAATGATATATCATCATCACCACCACCACCACCACCACCACCACCACCACCACCATCATTATCGTCATCACCATCATCATCATCACTATTGTCGTCATCATCATCATCATCATCATCACTATCGTTGTCATCACCATCATCATCATCACTATTGTTGTCGTCATCATCATCATCATCATCATCCATACCATCGTCATTGTCATCATCATCATCATCACCATCTGCTTCTTCTTCAACGCAGTCGTCATCATCAGCTGCAATGGCAGCACCATCATCTTTTAATTAGCAATACCATCAACACAAACATAAGCAACAAAGATAACCTCAAGAATAGAAACAACAACAACAACAACAACAACAACAACAACAGCAACATCAACATCAGTAAAATATCATAAACACCAGCAGCAACTCGATCCCCTCCCCACCACCACCGTGTGGGGTGGCAGTACAGTACATACGGTGGAGTGAAGTAACATGGTATGAGGGAGTGGAGGAGCTTTAGTTATCAATGGCACCAATGTGGGAGACGTTGTTGTCATGGTTTTGTCGTCCTTACTATCTTCCCCTTGTCAGAATCCCTATCCCTCATCATCATTATCATCATCAACATCATCACCACCATAATCATTATCATTATCATCACCACCACCACCACCACCACCACCATCATCATCATCACTAGCAAAATTACTACCACCTCCACAAACACACAATCACAACTACTACTACTACCACCGCCACCGCCACCACCACCAGTTATATTCAGTGTTGCAGACATCACTACTCCAACCACCACCAACACCACCACCACCACCACCACCACCACCACCATCATCATCAATAATGTCATGCAACACTAGCTAGCTCTACACCCCCACCACCAGTGCTACTACCCCAACATATCTCTGAACATACCCATCCTCAGTATTTATAATGATGTAAATTTTACCCAGATATGGGTTAGCCCAAAATGAAGGGTAGGTGGATGAGGGTATACTTACTAGTTCTTGTTGTTATTGTTACTGTTGTTGTTGTTGCTGCTGCCACTGTTGTTACTGTTATTGTTGTAACCAGTTCATACAGTTTTGACATTTACTCAAAGAACACCCTCTTCCACTTTGGCAGCTGTCGCCATTCACTAAGTAACTTTAATACTGTGTGTGTGTGTGAGTGTACATGTGCATATGTGTGTGTGTATATATATATGTATGTATGTATTTATGTATAAAATTTGTTTTTTGCCAATATTATTTGAATTAATATGAATAATATCTTTATGGGGTTTTTGTAGCCCTATTCTTCCTCTACAACTTTTGTTTATCATATTCGAAATTTGAATAAAGTTTGGGGGGTTTTTCAGAACATATGCTGATGGAGTGCCAAGTTGAAAAATATGAACGTTTTCAACACCAGCTTCTCTTTGCTTCCAATCAGAGTTCCAAAGCTGCTCAAAGTTCCTTGAGACATTTGTACTGTTTATGAAAAAGGTACTATTATTCAAAGAACTGCACAGAGATGGTTTTTACAATTCAAGGAAAGGAAATTTGACCTTACAGACTCTTTGCATTCTGGCCAACCTGTCCACTTCAATGAAGATTGACAGAATGAGCTCATCCACGAGCATCCCCATCTATCCACCAGAAAATTAGCTCAGTAAATGGGATACTCTCATGATGTTGTCACCCGTCACCTTTGCTCAATGGGTAAGGTCCAAAAACTAGGTGCATGGGTGCCACGTGCTCTAAACTAGAAAAGCACTCGGAGAGCGCAAACCTCTGCCAAGCTCATTTTAAGATAGATACGCGAGTAAAATTACTAACAGAGAAGCGAAAATAAACTTTGGAAACAACAACGCCACCATAGTTATGTGGAACGATGAACGTGTTTTCAAGGGAGATAATCAAAGAATGTAACCTTGTATTACTTCATGCAAAGTAAATATAACAAATGAAAAATCCTTCAAGAATCCATAAATATTTCCCAGATCACTGTTCCTTGTGTCATTACCAACTTTTCCTGTAAGTTTCATCAAATACCATTCACAACTTTTTGAGTTATTTTGCACACAAACGGACAAGCCAATGCCAATGAAAACATAACCTCCTTCCTTGGCAGAGGTAATGAAAGAGACAAACTCCAGCACTCTATTTCTCTATTGCTGCTAGTTTGCTCACTCAACACTAAGTTACTCATGGACACAAGCAGAGATTTCTTTACAGCATTTTCACTGGCAAGGTAAATTGGTGTCTTTATGAAGCAGAGGAAAGAAGGAATGAGTTCCAACATGGATGCAACACCTTAAACCAGCCAGAGCTGCATCCATACAAGACATTCATCAGCATTTAGTAGGATTAGGGCTAATCTACTGCAAAATGTTTGGAAGTAATCTTATAGTCAGTGCTGAGCTTTATGTTCAGCAAATGCACAAGCCTATTGAAGTAATTTAGCTGAAATGGCTCTACTAGTGACATGATGTTTCAGCTTTAAAGAGTTTTAGTTGAATGAATCCACCCCAACACTTATAATTTTGAAGCCTGGTAATTATTCTATCAGTGTCTTTTGCTGAACTACTAAGATGTGGGCATGTAAACAACTAACACTGGTTGTCAAGTGGTGGTTAGGGTATTCAGCTCATGATCTTAAGGTCATGAGTTTGATACTCAGTGGTGCAATGTGTCCTTGAGTAAGACACTTTATTTCACATTCCTCCAGTCAACTCAACTGGCAAGACTGAGCAGTACCTGTATTTCAAAGGGACAGTTTTGTCACATTCTGTGTCACACTAAATCTCCCTGAGAACTATGTTAAAGGTATGTGTGTCTGTGGAGTGCTCAGCCATTTGCACATTAATTTCACAAGCAGGCTGTTCAGTATATTGGATCAACTGGAACACTCATTGCAACTGACAAAGTGCCAGTTTTATATATATGACAGTCTTCTTTCAGTTTCTGTCCAGCAAATCCCCTCACAAGGATTTGGTTGACCCAGGGCTATAGAAGATTCTTGCCCAAGGTATCATGCAGTGAAGCTGAATCTAGAACCGCGTGGTTGGGAAACAAACTTCTTACCATGCAGTCATGCCTGATGTCTTGT
>NC_068985.1:43969466-43970795 GCF_001194135.2 Octopus bimaculoides
ATATGTATATATATATATATATATATATGTATGTATATGTATATGTATGTATGTATATATATATATATATATATGTATATATATATATATATATATATATATATATACATAGTGATAATGATGATGGTGGCAGTAGTGACAACTATGATAATATAAATATCATTTAAGTAATATACCAAAAACCAGTAAGAAGCGCTTATTAGTGGATAATAATAATAATAATAGGAGGAAGAAGAAGAAGAACAACAACAACACATCTTGTTCCCTTCTGACCTAGATATCACTCAGAAAGAAGTCAAGAAAATTGTGAAGGTACAAGGATGTTGAACTAGAAATAATCAGGATGTGGGAGAGTAAAAGAAAAAAAAAAGCAACAAACAAAAAAGAAAACAAACCCAGTAATAATTTGGAGCAATGGGTTTCACAAGCATGAACAATAAACATAAAGATCCTATCAGGGTTTACAACTCTGCACACAGTTCAAAGGATTAACCCTATTAAGTACAGCTCACATCCTACACAAAATACTTCTAATTCCATAGCACTGGCTAGTCACGTATTGCATGATCTATAGAGATTTTTAACGGACAGTAAAATGACACAGTGTATGTTCCTGGGTAATTTAGCACCCAACATTATGACGCAACCCTTACACTTCCATAACAACTCATAAAACACATACTCTATATAAATCACTATCTGACACTCAAACGCACAACGCAACTCATATGTATACAAATATAATTGATAAACATGACTCACAACAAAGTACATATTCTACACAGTTACCATATGCCAGTAAGGTATGTAACATAACACAACTTGTACATGTAGGAACACATGAAGATACCTGACAAAAGTATCATAACTTCACATCATGCATATTGTGGACAATCATCATTACCACCACCACTGCCATAATCATCATAATCATCATCATCATCATCATCATCATCATCATCAACAACAACATCTTCAGTGTTTTACATCTACTTTCCCATGTTGGCATGAGTTGGATGGTTTTCCTCATGTAATGGTTTGTGGCCAGATGCTCTTCATCGTGAATCGAATGCCCTTCATGGTCAGATGCCAGTTGCCAATCCATCTAGTCACGTATTACGACATGCAGAAACATAGTGTACCTGTTCTAAAACTGGGATACGAACATTCAATAAGTTTGCACACAAGAACCATCCAACAAAATAGCACAACTTACATTGCTAATACACTGCATAAAAGACAGACAAAACACTGCAATAAAACCAGGAACAAAACAAATAAAACGAGGCTCTGGATTGAAAACGAGGCTCTGGAATGAAAACGAGGCTT
>NC_068985.1:43970895-43972068 GCF_001194135.2 Octopus bimaculoides
CGTCCAACCCATGCTTGCATGGAAAACGGACGTTAAACGATGATGATGATTTCATTAATATCACCTTTTTTGGTAGTTTTATTGCAGCAAGATATAGAACACTCTTACAGTCAACCAACACACCTACCAGCTAATCACATTTGGTAGTGGATGTGATTGGTGTCAGTAGATATCAGAGGAACTGGTTAGTTTCTGCACGAAAATGCAAGAGACCCTTCAAGAACTCTTCTGTGAAATTATATAAACCCATGATTTTAGCTCTGGACAGAGCCTGTTTTATAACTGGTCATTGTTATATAAAATATCTCTTTTCCACTTTGTGAAACTCTACTACTTCTTTATCACAGTCACCAGACTGTGTTATATAAGATATCACACAAACCTCTTTTTTACTCACATAGAATCTATCTTCTAATCTTCTAACAATCTTGGACTCAACAGACAGTATTACAGGGTCCATCAAACCAGTGCTATAGATCCCATCTTCAACTCTAAGAAACAGTTTTCCTGCACTACCATCAACCTCACTTTCACCATTATGACTACTGCAATGTAGTCAATCTTTGCATGCCTTTAGAAAAGAACATACAATCTTTTGCTGTTGTAAATATTTTAGGTCAGTGGATTTGATAATCGTTCTTTGTACAATGAATAAAAATAAATTCACTTGTTTCCTACAATGACAACTTCAGAGTGATCATTAATTATTTTTCAGTGTCAAAAACCACAACATAAAGTAGCTACTAAGAACTAAGGAGACATAACTATTGTGATTTAGCTATTTATGCAATACAGCAAGTCATCAACCACAAGACAGCAGACCTCTTTTGGGCCAAGGATCTTATGGTACCAGGCCACATAGAAAGCTTTAATTTTAAAATTGTATTTCTATTCTGTTGGTTACCACTGTCTACTGGGTATTTTGCATTATACATGTATTATATTGTTTTCAAATTTTGGCACAAGGCCAGCAATTTCAGGAGAGGGATTAAGTTGATTACATCAAACCCAGTGTTCAACTGGTACTTATTTTATCAACCCTGAAAGGATGAAAGGCAATGTTAACCTCTGTGGAATTTGAACTCAGAATGTAAAGAGGGCCGAAATGCTACTAAGCATTTTGCCTGTTGTGCTAACGATTTTGCCAGCTCACTGCCTTACATATTGGTAATA
>NC_068985.1:43972255-43987987 GCF_001194135.2 Octopus bimaculoides
GGTTAGGGTTAGGGTTAGGTGGGGGTGTTGGTGGTGGCAGCAGTAAATAAAATAAGTTAGCTTTCCATTGTATTGAAGAGTGTAAAACAATTTGCCAATCTCAAAATTTCATGTTCTGTATGCAATTTGTATTTTACATTTATATATATATATATATATATATATATATATATATATATATGTTTGCATGTATATGTATATATATGTGTATACATGTATATGTATGTCTATACATGTGTGTGTGTATGTGTGTGTGTGTGAGGCTAGTTTCCAAAGCAAAGCAGATTGATTTATCCTTTGAATTATGGCAGATAATAAGAGATGGATTCAGGCAAGCTATTCTGGTTTTTCCTATTGATTTCTTGCATTTTCTTAAATCAAAGGCACTATTACATGGCAAAGAAGTTTCCAGCAACATGAGATGATTTTCTTGGAGTTAAAAGAATATTGAAATTAATCTAAATAACATAAAAAGGGACAGGTGAGAAAATATCTTATTTTGATTTTTGTTTCTTTTCTCTTGTCTTTTTAACCTCTTTTCCTTTCTTGTGAAACATGTGGACCTCTGATACAATGGAAAGTTGTTTGAGCTATTTACATCACAGTCTATATTTTGTAGCTTCCTCTGCTCAAAATTGCCAATTTTTATTCTTCCTCTTTGGTGTTTTCTGATATAAGGAACTGTATTTATAACATAAAGTGGTTACTACTAAGATAAAAACATGAGATGTCTTGAAGCTATATATGAAGAATGTAGAATTGCCAAACTCGACAATAAGAGAATAGGAGCAACTTTAATAAAGAAGATATTAAATTAAAAGAAACCCTCAAGTGTTACAAGAAAAATGTTACATGATTGACAAAGCATAACTGGAAACTAAAATATATTACTTGAGCCAAAAAGAAAATCTCAGCATAGTCATAGGCACAAGCATGACTGTGTAGTAAGAAGCTTGCTTCTCAACCACATGATCCTGGGTTCAGTCTCTTGTGAGGTACATTTGGGCAAATACCTTCTACTTTGGCTTCAGGCTGATGAAAGTCTAGTGAGTGGATTTCATAGACAGAAATTGAAAGAAACCTATTGTATATATTTATATCTAGAATAGGAAGGCTTTAGGCCACTAATGATCTAAACTAATAGGTATGCTGTCTGAGTACTCCAATTGATAATCTACTAGGATCCAAGTTCACAATGAGAGCTGAAGTTGGAGATCTGTAGCCTACTTCTGAGTCAGTGGGTACAAATTAAAGGAAGAGTAAAACAAAATCAAGGCAGGACAAGTTTATCAAATCAATTACATTATTTAAATTATTATAATGGTGAATCAAAGTAAGCAAGAGTGAATAATAATGTTTTCCAGTTACCTTTTATTTAAATCTATATTTATGTGTGTGTGTCTTTGTCAGTATTTGCCTCTTACCATCACTTGACAACTGGTGTTGGTGTGTGTACATCCCTATAACTGAGTGGTTCGGCAAAAGAGACCAATAGAATAAGTACCAGGTTTAAAACAACAAAAAAATAATGGGATCAATTCATTCAACTAAAAATTCTTCCAGCTGGTTCCCCAGCATCGCCGCAGTCTACTGACCAAAACACGTAAAAAATAAAAAAAAACGATAAAAAGACATAGTAACTCATTTTAGTAGAAATATTAGCCAAATATCTCTTAAATCACACCCTGCTATATTAAAGATGGATGGATACCTTAGAGAATGTTGTTCTACCTAAACTCTGTCTGAAATTAAGATAAGGTTAATCACAGCGGGCACACCTTTCATCAGCTGTACCAGAAAATGATTGAGTGGTGGGGTTAAGGGCCACAACAACAGCAACACGAAATATTTTTCTTGCTTACCCTTTCTCTCTCTCTCTGCTCATGTTAATAATGTGTGTGTGTGTGTGTGTGTGTGCACGCACGCGTGCATGTGTGTTTGTGAATGTTTGTCTTTGCATGTCTAAAGAGCAAGAATAAACACATGTTTATCAGTCAGACATACACTTGTAAACATCTTTCACAAGCACACACACACACACACTCTTGAGCTTGGTGACATATTTTTATTTGTCTCAATATATTTGTTAGTCTGTATTTTTCATACCTGCACATCCATACACAAGTGTGTGCATGCACACATACACATACACACACACACATTCATACTATAAATAAGTTTGTGTGTGTGTGTGTACTTGTGTATGGGTCTTCATGCATGGAAATAAGGAGAAATACACAAGCGGCAGAACTACATATGCTCACATGCACACACACACACGCACAAACTCACACACACACACAGAAAGACAGCAATGTACATACGATGTACATAAATGAGAAATTTGGAAGCAATTATAAAGATAAACATCTTTGTGTTGAGATAAACTTCCATAATCTGAATTATTTAACATGATGGGGCACAGTGTCTGAGAGGCAATTGGATAGTAGTTATACATTAAAGGGCTGTTTTAATATATGTGTGGGTTCTGTGTAAGTGTATGCATTTGCATGTATGTCTGTTTGCATTTCGCTGTGTTGTGTGTCTGATGTGTGTGTGTGTGTATGTGTGTGTGTGTGTGGGTTTGTGTGTAGCTGTGTGTGTGTATTTATAAAGCATCTGTGTGCATTGACAGCCACTGCCACCATCATTGTTATTATCATCGCCACCACCAACCACCACTGCCACCACCATCACTATAATTGCTAGTGTGATCCGATCAGATTTTCTATGATGTTAAATTATTTTCATTTTGCTCTCATTTCATTGATTGATTCCAAAGGCTTGTACTTACCCTTCTTCACTATTCCATCTCAACCCACACTCTATATCGTTAGAATAGGTGGTTGGTTACTCTCTACACCACCCACTATATTATTCAGTTTGCCTATGTTGATAGAATCTATCTTTATCATTAATATTTCCCCAATTAAACCATCATCAGTGGTAATAATATTCCCCTGATTCTCTGGACAACATGAATCATATTAATATGATAGATAAATATCTATCTTCGTGGAAAGAAGCAGAGGGATAACTAGAACATCTAGAGCTTCTGTTTATGTTTTCAGACGTGTATTTGTGTGTCCTGTATGTTTCTGTACATATATAGCATCATCGTGTTACGACCTGGTGGCCATAACCCGAATTTACAAAATCAACGTGGCACATAAGAAGCACCATCTGAACTGTGTTTTATAAAGCTAAAGTATTTAGCATCTAAATTTGGCAGTGAATTTGTCAGTGAGCAGTTTAGCTTAATGGTAAAGCACTCAGCCAGAATCTTTGAGGGATATGGGTTCAAGTCCCATGGCTGGTTGACAAATTTCTCTGCCTTGTAAGGGTAATTTACCCAGTATTTCTGCTGTTCTAATGGCAATGTTACATTGGAAAAAAAATCTTCTTTTTATACACACACACATATATATATACATACATACAATGGGATTCTGCACAGTTTCTGTCGACCAAATTTATTTACAAGGCATTGGTTAGCTAAGGGCCATAATAGAAGTAGCTTGCTCAAGGTTGTACACAATGGGAATGAACCTGAAACCTTGCAGTTGCAAAGCAAGTTTCTTAACCATACAGCCATGCCTGCAACAAACAGAAAGTTCTTTTTACATATTCTCTTTTGAAGTCTACAGAAATCCTGTGCTTATAAACCTATTATTATTTAGGGTTTAAGTAAATTGGATAAACTAATTTGCACATCAAACATATTTGGAAGATAATTTGATCACTAAATTAATAACATATTAACAGAGTACTATAACAATGTTGTTGTTGTTGGCACTCCGTCGCTTACGATGTCGAGGGTTCCAGTTGATCCGATCAACGGAACAGCCTGCTCGTGAAATTAACGTGCAAGTGGCTGAGCATTCCACAGACATGTGTACCCTTAACGTTGTTCTCAGGGATATTCAGCATGACACAGTGTGACAAGGCTGGCCCTTTGAAATACAGGCACAACAGAAACAGGAAGAAAGAGTGAGAGAAAGTTGTGGTGAAAGAGTACAGCAGGGTTCGCCATCATCTCCTGCTGGAGCCTCGTGGAGCTTTAGGTGTTTTCGCTCAATAAACACTCACAACACCCGGTCTGGGAATCGAAACCGCGGTTCTATGACTGCGAGTCTGCTGCTCTAACCACTGGGCCATTGTGTCTCCACACTATAACAATGTATTACTATACAATTGACATCAGGATTGCTGGTGATGCTCCCAGTTAATATCTGAATATGAATGCTTCATCTGAATGTATTTTTATGTTGTGGAAAATTTTCTTTCTGACAATTTTTCTAATAGGAAATTCCTTACATGTCTATATAACATGTAAATTCCTATTTGAAAATGAAACGTTGGTAATGGAGAATAAATAATACCAAAAAATTTCAATTTTCCTGTTTGTTTATCCAACAAGTCTGCAAATAATATTTTCATAAACCTTAATTTTGATGTTTGTTTTGATTTACATACACCAGTAATAATGGATACATATTGATTGTAATAATGGAATACGCAGATGTGCTTCAAGAGGAAACAGCTGGGATATCTTCTACTATAGCCCTGGGTCAGCAAGTTCCTTGTGATTGAATTTGGTAGACTGACAGTGTGTGGTGATCCATCAGATACATTTCATACACACACACGCACACACATAAATGTGTGTGCTTATGTTTGTCTCATCCATCACTTGACAACTGGTGCTGGTTTGTTTACATGTCTGTAACTTAGTGGTTCACCAAAAGTCATTGATAGAATAAGTACCAGATTTCAAAAAATATGTACTGAGGTCAGTTTGTTTGACTACACTTTTTTAGTGCAGTGCGCCGCCATGACTGAATTCCAATGACTGAAGCAAGCAGAGGAAACTAAAAGAAGATGCAAATCACACAATCCATTTTACTCAAGTTTTAATAATATGCGGACAGTAAGTGAGAGTACACAGTCAATGAAGAAACCCCAACACAGGACTGAAACTAGTTCAGGTGATCCCTTGTTTTTGTTTACAAAGATTTTTTATATAAAGACAATGTCTTTATATCAGTCTGTAGATACAATGTTGGTTAAAAACCTATGGATATAATGTGTAGTACATTATAACATTGAAACAAGACTCTGTTAATGCATCAGTGGTTTTCTTGTAGTTATCAATGCTTGACATTTCATTGAGACTTGTAGTCTACTCTCTACTTTCACATTCTTTTTCTATATTGTTCATCCTCCCACCCACCCACACACAAACGCACTTACCTATACATACAGACACTTGTGTGTGTGTGTGTGTATAAGAAAATAAGATGACAAAGGAATAAACAATTATTGTTTATTTGTATATATATCTAGCTATTTAAATGTCTATCTACATCTCTCTCTTTCTTCATATATATATATATATATATATATATATATATATATATGTGTGTGTGTGTGTGTGTGTGTATGCATGTATGTATATTTATATATACATCTATCTGTCTTTCTCTCTTTGCACATATACATACATACTTATATATATTTAAAAAAAAGACACCAAACAGTACTTATACACACACACACACACATATATGTATGAAAGTACTATTTTGATGTCATTTTCTAAAATGTTAATATAAACAAATGCACTGGTTATAGTTCACTTGTTTATTGTTAACTAATCCATTGATTATTGATTAGTTTGTTTGGTTTGTCAAAAAATATTTTCGTCACACATCTGTGACCTTTCCAACTGACTTCCTTTTCACAACTGATTATATTCTTTTTTATTTGTTACTTGTATGTTACCAAGAATGTGCATGTATTATGTCAGTATATGTGTGTTTGTATATGTGCACAAATATGTGTGTATATGAAATTGGTTAGCTTTCATATGTATGTATGTAATTAATGGTGTGTGTTTGTGTGCTATGTTTTTAGTTTTCAAGCTGGCTACTCTTCATATAAATTTTGTTTTTATATCTTAATTCTTCAGCTTGCTGTAATTTAGTTGCAAGTTTCTTATGAAGTGAAGTTGTTTCTTCTTCATACCATTGGTTTTTCAGCTTCTTGTTAGTTTGATTATAGTTTGCAATATTTCATTTCGTATTTGCCTTGCAAAAATATTTCTATGAGAGCGCATTGTATTTTGTCTGACTATTTCTGCTAAAAATCACTCATGCATTGTTTATAGTTCACTACTTCATTGTTATTTAATTCGTGTTGTTTGACTCTTGGATTCTGGGTCACCCTTCATCTAATGTTGACTAGTTGTATATTTGTGTTTTTCTTTTTCTCAATGCCAAGCACAGCATGTCACCTAGTTTAATACCATGCAAATGGTTCATGATTCACGAGTGGCTTTAGCAAAGTTGAATCTCTTTCAAGCATTCAAACCAAGCTTCCAGTTAATGGTTTCCATGAGCACCTTAGCCCTTTATAACTCTCCAATATACCAAAAACTAAAACTAGACCCACTAGACAATTCCCCTTCCTTTTTTCTAACATTCAGGGGTTTCAATCCAGTCTAGGGCCTTACAGATCATCTCTTACTAATGCTCAAACACTACATCTATTCCTTTCCAAGTTGTACATCTCTCACTCCTTATCTATACTCCATCTCTAGTGTCTAGGTAACATTCTTTACTCAAATGCTACTATGAAAGGTGATGTCTGTTCATATATTGATTCTTCTCTCTCTCTGCCATTCACCTCTTTCACCTGGATATCAGCAATGAAAACAGTCTCCCTCCCTCATCTACTTTCACGTCTACACTCCAAACTCCTTCCGCCACTAATAACTCTTTAATCATACTTCTTACATGGAAGACATCTGTCTCACTTTATTCCTTTCTGAGGCAATCATCCTCTGTAACTTCAATGCTGAACTTATGTAACCAGTGAAAAAACATGATTTTATTCTTAGTCTTCAACTAGTTTCATTGGTATTATGTCTCCCTGACTGACACACTGACAGGCAAAACCCCTCCAAACTCAACCTCTATCAAACTGAAACTTTCTGCACCTAGAGGATTGTCTGATCACTGTTATATCATGACTACTGAATGCACATCTATGTATTGCATAACATACACTCACACCCTATTGCACATCCGGTCAGCCACCAAGTCAGTGCTCCACTAGTTCCGTATTTACAACCCATGCCAGCATGGAAAGCAGATATTAAATGATGATTATATCATCCCTTATTTTATATTTGTTTCACCCTTCATCTATCAGATCCTACATTGATATAAGAAAGTTTTTTTTATTGAACTTCCTATAGTTTATGGTTAATGGGTTAATCTAGGGTAGTGGTTCTCAGCCATTTTTTACCCATGGATCTCTTTGATTCTTATTTTATTTGGGTAGACCCTCATCTGCTTCACAACCACATGGTTCCAGGTTCAGTCCCACTGCGTGGCACCTTGGGCAAGTGTCCTCTACTATAGCCTCGAGCCGACCAAAGCTTTGTGAGTGGATTTGGTAGATAGAAACTGAAAGAAGTCTGTCTGTCTCTATATATTTATGTACATATATTTATGTGTGTGTGGCTTTGAGTCTGTGTTTGTCCCCACACCATTATTTGGCAACCGATGTTGGTGTGTTTATGTCCCTGTAACTTAGCAGTTCAGTAATAGTGACCAATAGAATAAGTATTAGGCTTACAAAGAACAAGTCCTGAAGTCGATTTGTTTGACTAAAAACCCTTTATGGTGGTGCTCCAGCATGGCTGAAGTCTAATGACTGAAACAAGTAAAAGAAAAAAAGAATAAAAGAGTAAATACTTTTATAATTAAATATTATTAGGAATTGTATAAAATAATTAAAAAAAATATTTTGTGTACTGTAGAAGTATAACCAATTTATTGCACATAAATTTTTATGATAAAATCTTATATGGACCCCCAAGGGTCATATGAACCCCCAAGGGTCATATGGACCCCCAAGGGTCATATGGACCCCAGTTGAGAACTACTGATCTAGGGTAATACCTAAGCAGCTAACTGCTGTGAAGTTAGTGATTAGTTATTTTAAGGTTGAAAATGCTAAACATATACACTATGTCTGTCCTTAATTTGTCTAAAGTGTGTCCATTTGTGCTTCTTTTTGCTAAAGCTAACCCATTGTCTCTATAAAGAGCAAAGTCTATTTTTGTGAATTTATTACTAAGTACATCTGAATTGAAAGTAGATCCATTACTTACATCACTATGAAACTTGTTACAGATTTTTTTTTTTGTTTTAGATGTAACCTGTATCATTTCTATATTGCATCTGTTTTCTTTTATTGTAGTTCTCAGTAAATTATAATGCTTATGGAGTAGGAGCTTAGACATAAGAATAATTCAAGTCATATACTATTAGTGATATTACTACGCTAGCTAATGGCAGAGTTACTATAATGATATTGTTATATGTGGTGATCTCCAAATATTGCCACCAAAATTATTTAAAAACCTAACTTATTAATCCTATCTCAGATTGTTACAAATACTAAGCATTTGGCTACAACATCCAGTCTACTGCCTAGTTGTAAGTTTTCCCTTACATTTTTCTCTTCACTGTTGTAGTTATATGTATGGGTTTTAGATTCCATGTAGTTTTGCTTAATATTATGGTTAAGCAGTTGTTGGTGTAGTGTCTTATCTATCCTGAATAGGCTTCTCATTTTGTCTGAAAAACAGTAATTCTTTATTAATTTCTTAATTCATTTAATATTGGATTTCTGTTTAGTTTGGAAGGCATTATTATACTTACAAACTTTAATGGTTGCTGTAAAATCCTAGAGGCCTAATTCAAAGAGGGCTGGGGACTTAATTCTTGAGGGACATTTCCATATATCAATATAATAATAGCATGCTAGTCCATCAGTTGGGTCAGAATCAAAGAAAACAGCTTTCCAGCACATGCATTTAACTGGTTCCTCAGTGTTTTTTTTTTTACCAATAATTTCTTGATGTAAAATTCATTTGAAGGAGTTAGAATATTTTTGCTTGAGTAGTTTAAGTGGTATCAATCCATAATCAATACAGTTACTTATTCAATATGGAGAGTGCTCAACTATATATCAAGTATCAATATATCACAAATCATTAAAACAATATCTTGATATACAATAACATACAATATGGATGTTGTAACCTTAGATTTCTAATATATATACGTATGTGTATTGTGTATGTGTGTATATATATGATATATATACACACAGAGACAGACCTATCTATCTATGTATTACATTGAATCGATGATCGTGTGGTAGTTTTATCCTTTTTAATTAAGATTTTCTTTTTTTTTTATATTTCCATATGTTTTGTTGGAAATTTCTGTAGAACAGTTAGTTTCTAAATTCATTATCAACTTTTGTTGACTTTCACATTGCAATCTTCAGGATGAAGTGATGTTAATATGAGTTGCTGCTATTTTATAGAAGGAGGGCCAATATGATTGATGTAGACATTATCAGTAGAATTTGACTTTTGTCTGTTAGATTTAATATCATCAAACGTGTGTGTATAGTCTGTAATGAAGGTGTGTAGCTTAGTTAGGTTAGGGTGTTAGGCCCACGATTGTTAGGTCATGAGTTTGGATCCCAACAACGCATCGTGTCCTTGAGCAAGACACTTTTTTTCATGTTGCTCCAGTGCACTCAGTTGGCAAAAATGAGTAGTACCTATATTTCAAAGGGCCAGCCTTGTTACATTCTATTTCCCAGAGAACTATGTTAAAGGTATGTGTGTCTGTGGAGTGCTCAGCCACTTGCATCTTAATTTCACGTGCAGGTTGTTCTGTTGATCAGATCAATTGGAACCCTCATGATTGTAACTGACAGAGTGACAGAGAGAGGTGGGGGAGAGAGAGAGATATATATTGTCTGTTTATTTTAATGTGTTGTACTCTGAGTATTTCTTTCATCATTAATTGCCTATTTTTAAAGGGAATTCTGTAAAGTATGTATATGTTGTATGCTAATGTTTTCTTTTCTAGTTTTGTATTACATGATAGAATGCATTCATTTACTCCTTATTATAACTGCATAAACAGCTGTGAGAGAATATCATGCAACATATCATTCTTGAACTACCTCTAGGTCTCCCACTAGTTGGCTCGGCTTGAAGAATCCATCTTGCAATTCTTCCCTATAATGTTCCAATACTAGAGCAGACAAGTAATGGCTCAATCTGGAAAAACTCCCTGATCTCCAAACTATGCACCCTCTCGAATAACATTACTCCAGAGATCCTTTAGAGGAACCCCATTTTGGCTACTTGTATCTGTAATTGTATTTTGGTCAATACCCAACATTCATAGCCAAAAGTGAAGATAGGCATGAAAACCAAACTGAAGATAGAAGGTTTGGCTTTTTTACCAACCTCTCCTCTTCTGAGGATTGAATACAGGAACCGGCTCATTACTGTGCCAGCACCTGTAATTCTAGTAGCTTTAATAATTATTTCTAATTATTAATTGAGGTAAGCGGGCAAGCTGGCAGAATCATTAGCACACCTAATGAAATGCTTAGCAGTGTTATTTCTGGTTTCACATCCTGATTTCAAATACTGAAGAGGTCAAATTTGCCTTTTATTCTTTCAGGGTCGATAAAATAAGCTCCAGTTGAGCACTTGGGTCAGTGTAATTGACTGGTCCTCTCCCCACCAAAATTTCAGACCTTGTGCCCATGGTAGAAAAAATTATTAATTAGGGTAAAGATTGTTTCTAATTGAAGCACAAGGCCAGCAGTTGTGAGTGGGGCAAGTTAGTCTATTACATAGATCCCAGTACTTGATTGGTACTTTATTTTATCAATCCTGAAAGGATTTGAACTTAGCGTGTAAAGAATTGGAAGGCATTTTCTTCAATGCTCCAGTGTTTTTGCCAATCCACAATTGTAGAAGCTTTGTCTGTTAAACTACTATCTTCTTCTTATCTTTTACTTGTTTCAATCATTGGGGTATTGCCCTGAAGGATTTAGTAAAACAATTGACCTCAGTAATTATCTTTTTAAGTCTGATTGTTATTCTATCAATCTCTTTTGCCAAACTGCTAATTTACAGGGACACAAACCAATACCAGCTGTGAAGTGGTGTTGGGTGAAACAATCACAAAGACATGCTCTCATACATATATATACATATATGATGGGCTGCCACACAATTTCCATCTACTAAATTCGCTCACAAGGTATTGGTCAGCTCAGGGCTATAATCAAAGACACACAAACCACAGGTTGCAAAGTGAGCTTCTTAACAATACCAGCCATGCTTGTGCCTGTATCCAGAATCTATTTTGTGTTTCATCACATCACAGCCTTCATAGCTAGACTAATTACAATCATATAATAGATTGCATGCTGTGTCATATGATGTCTATACTTAATTCAGGAAATAAATGGCAGATATAGACAGCCAGAAAATAGTTTTAACCTCATTGATATCAAATGGTCTGAGACAGTCTCTAGTTCTATGATACAAACTTTCTGTCTTAAAGTGATCTAAATTAAAACTTTCCAACAAAATTCCATGTGAATTTAAGTTCCAAATGATAGCTTCATAATGACAAAGTTATATTACTAATTCTTAAATTAACCGAAACAAAAGGTAATGTATTTCACCAAAAATATGCTCGCAAAGCGTTAAGATGGCTTGAAAGCTGCAACCTTGGCAGGGCAGCAGCTACTTTCTCTCACATGCTCTTGTTAATTTGATTGTTTAGCCAAACAATGTCTGTAGTAAGACTAACATGCAGAAAGGGGTAAACATAAATTAATTTATATTATTTACATTTGATGGATATTTGTCCTCATCTTGTTTGTTTTTAACACAAAGTTTCGGCTGATATACCCTCCAGCCTTCTTCTGGTGTCTTGGGGAAATTTCGAACCTGGGTTCTCATTCCTAAGATATTTTTTCCATGTTATTATTATTATTATTGTTGTTGTTGTTCATAATGTAAATAATGTACATAATTCCTCATTTCTTAAATATAGAACTGTATAACAAATTAATGTTATATGATAGGCAGTGTATAGAATAATGATTCAATTCCTGTGCAGAACCATTTACATATGTAAAATAGTGTTGTTTACAATGAGGATGACAGTGGAAGCAGCAGTCGTAGTGGTGGTGGTGGCAGTGGTGGTAGTGGCAGAGGTGGCAGAGGTGGCAGAGGTGGCAGTGGTGGTGATAAGAATGGTGGGGAGGAGGAATAGGAGCTCACCTATGGATTTGATGTTGCCTATGACACAGACTGTCACCAATATCCGGATTTGTCCATAAAGCAAGAATATCCTTTCAGCCAACTTAAAAAGCATTGTTATGCAATATGTTAGCCAAGGGATATATTTTAGAATAACAACAATTCAAAGAGAACACATCAAAGGAATCATTAAGCACACTGGATTCTTTAAATGCATTTAAAACTGCCATGCGACTCAGAAATTCTAACTTTAGGAAGCTACACAGGAAATTCAAGATTATATTAATGAGATCAGTAAACAACCACAAATGGATAGTAATATTAAAATTATTTTCATGGAGACAGGCTAGTTATAAAAGCTGGTTTTTGATGAATTGCAGTCAAAATAGATTTGCCAAATTAGAATTTCTAAAATGAACCAGCTAAATGGAATTGCCATTATATGAATGGCATTTCTAAGTGTCTGTAGAATTACATTTACAGTAATTATTGGTGTTTGTTTGAAATAATGAGGAGTATTAATGTTTTAGTGAAGAAAAAAATTCTTAATTACACAAAACCCATCAAGTATTTCAAAGTTTTCACCTCCATGCAGAAGTTGAAAGAACAAAAGTCAAACAGGTGTCCTTTTCCACTGTCCACAAGGCAAATTGTGCAAACAATAAGATGGAACTGCTCTGGGGTCTCCCTTATGACCAATAATGACAATCTTCAATGTGTTCCATTGCTAGCAATTAATATTTAATGCACCAATAATGTTATACAGGCAAACTTAGGAGGTACTTAAGCAATACATTCGTGGATAGTCAATGGGTTGGATGTGGTGCTGATGAAAGAGTAATAACTCTTGAAATTTGTATATATACACCCATTCCCTATCTTTTCTAATTTCAATCACATTGTTTGCATAGATGTATTTGTATATGAAATGTTGTAACTTTCAGAACTGGCTCTGAATTCTATAGAAAATCTGTAGAGATAAATTGAAAAATGAGAAGATTTTTTTGTCTATTAATATAATTTCTAGATGAAAAAAATCTGTTTTCCTTCAAACCTAATTCTTTCTAATTTATTTACTTTTATTTACCCCGTTTTTAGTTTATTGTATTTATATTTATTTTACCAAAATTTCTAGTAAATACTGAAAAAAAAAACAAAACATTTCCTAGTTGTAGTATTAGTGTTGTTGTTGTTGTTTTATTCAAAGACATATGTTTATAGGTATAAGTGGAAAGTTCATACTTAGTAAAATGTGAAATTATGAAAGAAAGTTATAGAAAAAAAAAAGAAGAATAAATGAAAAAATGCTAAAAACAAAACAAAAACAAAAAAATGCTAAAAACAAAACAAAAACAAAAAAACTCAAACCAAATTGCATCACAGTCATTCGGAACTATGATTCTACATCAATTAAGACAACAGTTCATACTCCGCTTGACATTTCACTGCTTTCTTAAACAACATTAGCAGTAGCTCCTGGCACAAGAACTGTTAGTTCAATGAGTTTCTGTTGCTGAGATGTAAAAGAAATGTATTGCATTTATATCAGAAACGGTTATTAAAATTCCAATATGTCAACAAGAATCAACACTATTCTGTTTTATGATATTTCACAGTGGCAAAGGTGAAAGTTGACCAAATAAATCTAACTGGCCATAAAAACAACAACAACAACAACAAAAAGAATTAGCTGTGACTTGGCTGAAGCTAAATTTTATAGGGATGATCTTTTATTTGTTTCAGTCATTGGACCGTGACCATGCTGGGCACAACCTTGAAGGGTTTTAGTTGAACAAATCAACTCCAGTACTTATCATTTTTTTTAAAGCCTGGTACTTATTCTATTAGTCACTTGTGCTGAATAGCTAAGTTATGGGGATGTAAACAAACCTGGCTACACCAGGCTCCAATCTGATTTGGCAGAGTTTCTACAGCTGGATGCCCTTCCTAACGCCGACCACTTCGAGAGTGTAGTGGGTGCTTTTATGTGCCACCGGCATGAAGGCCAGTCAGGCGGTACTGGCAATGGCCACACTCAAAATGGTGTATTTTATGTGCCACCCGCACGTTTTATATATGTTTTAAGCTGTTTATTTTTAGATTTACTTTAATTACTTACTTCCACTTTTCATCCTTTTCTCTTTTTTGTTAACATTAAGGATGGTCAATTCCTCGAACTTCTGTTTAACACCTTAATTGATATGAAACCACATATCTTTACTTTAACTGACCAATCCAAGCTAATTTTATCTAGTCACAGTCTTCCATCTATTGTATTGGATCATCCCATAAATAATGTGATTTTTCCAATTGCATGAACCAAAAGTCGGAGGGGGATAGGATAAATTACCTGCATCAACTTGCTATAAAAACAGGTAGTAGTTTTACCTTGTACGTATTCTTAGTGCAAGTTTTGAAGAGTGCCGTTAGATTTTAACATTTATTTTTTCAAACCTATAATGGAAGTGACAAAGGAGCATATTTGGCATACTTTGCTTTATGAGTTCAATAAAGGCAACAACGCAACAGAAAGTACAAGGAATATCAATGCAGTATACAAGGATTGGACAATAAACGTAAGTCAGTGTCAATGGTGGTTCCAGAAATTCCGAGCCGGAAACTACAGCCTAGAAGACAAGCCTTGTCCTGGAAGATCTGTAGAGCTCGATGAGGATGTCCTGCAAACCCTGGTGGAACAAAATCTCATCGTAACTGTTGAAGAACTAGCAAAGAAGCTTGAATTTGATAGAAAGATTATGTGGTCATGGCTGGAATGCCTATGATCATAGATCCCTTTGATCAGTGCTGACTAAAGCTATGCAGTTAAGGAGTCCATTTTGCAACTCTATGCTTTCCCACTGTGAATAACTTCATCAGATTAAGTCTGACCACAAGCAATTGTTACATTGTACTCTAATAAACACACGTGGCCTTGTTTAGACTGTATTTTATCTAGAATGGTGTTTATTATTATTATTTTTTTAAACACATCTGTTAGATTCTTATGTTATAGTTTCACTGCACATATACACTTCCATACACATTGATATACTTTTATTTTTATTTTTCGTCTCTCTCACTATTATTATTGTTGATATCATTATTTTTACCATTCACAACTTGGTTTGTAAATTACCCGATTTCCCTTATTGCCCCATCTGTGTCCTCTTATTGTATCTTATTTTATTTTAATTTAATTTTATCTTTATCTCATTTTACTTCATTTTATTAAACTTTTTTGATGTTCTTCAAAAGATTCCTCATGATTTTGAATCCAGTTTTATAATAAATCTATTTCTGTTTCAACATCTTTTCTCCATTTTTTTAATACTTGTTTATGGTATATTCTTATACCTACAACGAATCTCCTCATATATATATATATATATATATATATACTCTTTTACTCTTTTACTTGTTTCAGTCATTTGACTGCGGCCATGCTGGAGCACCGCCTTTAGTCTAGCAAATCGACCCCAGGACTTATTCTTTGGAAGCCTAGTACTTATTCTATCGGTCTCTTTTGCCGAACCGCTAAGTTACGGGGACGTAAACACACC
>NC_068985.1:43987997-43989015 GCF_001194135.2 Octopus bimaculoides
ATATATATATATATATATAAAATATTGGGCTATGTCCTCTAGGAGTAAAGTGGAAAAAGTGTGGCACACTGACACACTGATATTCACATTTATTCTATTGGATGTTTAATTTTGGGGAAACTTTATTTCAATCAAAGTGTATTTTATATATATGTATGTGTGTGTGTGTGTGTGTGTGTGTGTGTGTGCATATGTATATGTATATATGTACACACACACACACACATATATAGGTGCAGGCGTGGCTATATGGTAAGTAGCCTGCTTACCAACCACATGGTTCCGGGTTCAGTCCCACTGTGTGGCACCTTGGACAAGTGTCTTCTACTATAGCCTCGGGCCGCCCAAAGCCTTGTGAGTGGATTTGGTAGATGGAAACTGAAAGAATCCTGTTGTATATATATATATATATATGTGTGTGTATGTGCATATAACCATCACTTGACAACCGATGTTGATGTGTGTACGTCCCCGTAACTTAGCAGTTTGGTAAAAGTGACCAATAGAATAAGTACTAGGCTTATAAAGAATAAGTCTTGGGGGCGATTTGTTCAACTAAAGGTGTTACTCCAGCATAGCTGCAGTCAAATGACTGAAACAAGTAAAAGAATAAAAGAGTATATATATATATATGTATGTATTAAAGAAAGCAAAAAATAAAACAAAAATGCTAATGTTCAATAGTTGGTTCAGTATGTTGACCACAGGAATTTCTGTCCAAGAAAGTTGTACATCACCTCCCTTTATCTCTCACATACCCACTTTTTTTCTCTCTCTCTCTCTTGTTATTACTCCCACTGCTACCATCAACACAACTAATTTTAATAAAACATCATGAACTCTCCCTAAATTTCTGTCTTTTTTCTCCCTCTCTTTCTCTCTCTCTCTCTCTCTCTGTCTTCGCGATCACCCTCATCATCTCTATGCCTACTATTACTCTCACCCGAGCACTAGGAAGTGTCTTTGAATAGTGAGAGAGGTGGGGGTCAATGTGTGACACACTGGCATACAGAAATTA
>NC_068985.1:43989473-43990622 GCF_001194135.2 Octopus bimaculoides
ATATATATATATATATATATATATATATATATATACATACATATATATATGTGTATGTATACATACACTTATATATATATATATATATATATATATACATATATATAAGTGTATGTATACATACACATACATTCATGTATACATACATGCACATACACATATGTAGATAACGATATTAGATATTAAAAATCACAATTTGACATGGTGTGCAATAAATAGGTGGATTAAGTGCACTGATAAGACTTAATCCTTGTATTTATTGCTTGCTGAGGAAACTGGATTACTGATTACACAAGCCCCCAGTCTGTCTGTCTGTCTGTCTGATACTCTCTCTTAAAACTTGGTATTACATAATGTATTTTTATTTTTACATATTTAACTGTGATGTCTTTTCACCACAAAATAATTGGTCAATCAGTGCATCTTAGCAGGATAGGTTATAATATATTGTTGGTGCTGTGTTAACACGCCTGTGTTGGTGCTGTGTAAACACACCAGTGCCGGTGGCACATAAAATGCACCCAGTACACTCTGTTGACAGGTTGGTGTTAGGAAGGGCATCCAGTTGTAGAAACCTTGCCACAACATACAGTTGGAGTCCTGGACAGCTCCTTGCTAGCCATCACCATGTCTAACCATCCAACTCATGTCAGCATGTGGATGTTAAACGATGATCATGATGTTCATGCCAGCATGGAAAACAGACGCTAAATAATGATGATGATGATGTGTGTTTGTATAGATGCAAGCATGGTTATGCTTAAGGAGCTTGCAGGGTTTTAGATTCAGTCCTACTCTGCAGTCTTGTAAGTAGACTTAGTAGATGGAAACTGTGTAGAAGTCTGTCATGTGTGTGTGTGTACATTTATCTTTATATTTGTTCCCCACCACCGCTTTACGACTGGTGTTGGTTTGTTTGCAGCTTATTAACTTAGGGGTTCAAAAAAAAAAGAGAAGGATAGAGTGAGTACCAGACTTAAAAATAAGCACTTGGGTTAATTTGTTGGACCCTTCAAGGTGGAGCCCCGACATGGCTGCAGTTCAATGACCGAAACAAGTAAAAGATAATACACACATGTTGTTGATGCCATTGCAACAGATATTATTGTTGTTGCTGTTGTCATTGAGTCTACATCATTTTGTAGTTAT
>NC_068985.1:43990796-43997809 GCF_001194135.2 Octopus bimaculoides
TATATATATATATATATATATATATATATATATATATATATATATGTATGAACAGTTGTGAGTGTGTATCTATATCTGCCTATATATGCGAGGGGTTTGACCACCATCACCCTCCTCACAGTTTGAGCAATCATGTAGAGGATTCCTCAATTCGTTTGATCCCCATAAGTATTCCACCTGGTTGTTGGTGGCACCTGGTGGATCTGCCAATAAACAGAGTAGTCTCCTGTGATATTAGTCATAGGGCTTGTGCTTTCATATTTGTCATCAGGCCCCAAATGGGCACTTTGCATATGGAAGTGAAATAGGGACCAGTGCTTCAACACATTGTGTTACTCTGACTGAAAACCTGGTTCAAATGCATGCATCAAAGTGGATACCACTAAAGGTAGCATCACCCAGGTATTGAGTGGATATGATAACAGACTTAGTATCAACAGGAAAGAATCTGCTAAAGCCACCCAGAGGGCTAAACATGGGTGGTGGTGGTGGTGGTGGTGGTGGCAGCAGTGGTGGTGGTGCTGGCAGTAGTGGTGGTAATGATGATGCTTGAGTGAATGTATCAGTGGACATTGGATCAAATAAAGTGGATGACACTAAAGGTATGACCCTAAGGGACAGGTGGGGGGTGTTAAACCCATCCAGGACAGATTAAAACCACCACCACCACCACCACCACTTCCTAGCCCTCTGGGTGGCTTTAGCAGATTCTTTTCTGTGGATCCTAAGTCTTGTATCATATCCACCTCATGTGGTGGTGGTGGTGGTGGTGGTGTAAATGCTTGAGTGAATGTGTCAGTGGACCTCGGATCAAATAAAGTGGATTCCACTAAAGGTGTGACCCTAAGGGACAGGTGGTGGTGTTAAACCCATCCAGGACAGATTAAAACAACCTCCTTAATTTCAATACCACGTGTACCAAATAACAGCTCTTGTTAATAATAATTAACCCTATGTTATTCCATTCCTTGCAATGCACTGTTTATGTTACAGTACAAATAGCATGCATAGAAGAAGCCTCATTGTTGAAATAGACAGCAATAGATGCAGTAGGTTAGAGTAATGCTTATCTCCAGCCCAATATGGCTGCTAAACATTATTCCTGTTACTTTCATTGCTGTCATAGACTTTCTTTCCTCTTCGTTACTGTCTTTTTCGAGGTGTTGCTATAGAAACAAACTAGTACATTACTTATGTGTTCCCACAGAGACATAAACCACTTTTCACATTTTGAAGTCATCATTTTTTTCCTTGAAGCATCCTGCTTGCTTGTTACAGCACAGGCAATAGTATTTCTGCATCTATTATTTCATGGAATGTGGGTGGATTCTGTGTACGCTTGAGAAGCAACTTGATGGAGTGTGTAACATATATAAAACCAAGTTGTCAGTTTGCCATTAATATTTGTACATTTACCATGGTAACAAGAGCATTGAACAGACTGATGGATGGAAACTTGAAATGGTAGAGTGACGAATACATAGGACTATCAATTTATGGATTCTAAGTTCAAACCTGCAGCAGGCATTCCTTCATGTCTCAGACAAAATATTTCATTAATATGCATTTCTTCAGTTCACGTATCTGTTTAGAATAGTACTCACTCCATATATTTTATAGAAGTACCTATTCTATATATATATCATACAGACACACCTATTCTGTATACTAAATAGAAATACATATTCTACATACCATATATGAATACCTGTTGAATATGTTATATAAATCTATTTGTTCTATATATTATAAAGAAGTATCTATTTTATATGTTGTTTAGAATGACCTGGTCTATATGCTATATAAATGCACTTTTCTTTTACACTACACATACTATACAGAAATGCCTATTCTATAGACTACATAGAAGAGTCTACTCCATATATTTTATAGAAGACCTATTCTAGATATTCTATAGAAATATCTTATTTACTATACAAAAATACCTATTCTACTACAATATAGAAGCACATATTCTACATATTTCCTAGGAGTACCTATCTACACACTATATGAAAAAATGCCTTTTCTATATACTATATTGAAATACCTATGTTAAGTAATATATATATATATATGATGATGATGGCCATCCACTTGTTATCGAGGAAGACCATTGCTGACCTTCAGGAACATTGTGTGCTCTAGGACTAACTTATATTTTGCATTTGTGGCTCCATTGGTCGCTAATGAACCCTGCTCTTGACAAACATACACAACTGCAAACATTGCAGACCAAGCTTTCCCCATTCACTACACCAGTAGTGTACTTTCGAGCAGCACGCTTAAGTTCTTCATGCAGAATACGTGCTCTCTCAAAATTGTCGACCCCCCTCCTTAACCTACTTCTTCCCTCTGTGGCAATGACAGGCATTGCTCTCCCAGTCAGTCTCCTGCATATCACAGTTCTTAAATTGTAGCCTTGGTTTCAGCTAGGGTCTCTTTCCATTCCTAAGTTCCCCATATAGCATTTGCTTAAGGATCCTGCTAGCCTTCATTCTAATAAGGTGTTCAGTTAAAGGTAACCGGTACTTGTGCACCATCCCTCAATACTCAAGATATCAGCTTTCCTCAGGACCTGTGTGTCTGATGAAAGCGTTCAAGGACCGTTACATGATGTTTGTAAAGGGTCCATGTCTCACATGAATAAAGGAGCAATGTATAGTAACTATTTTCGATAGGTTTTTGAACTAATGCTTCACTATTTAGTTTTTTGGGACTTTGTGGGGTCCTTTTTGGTTACAACAGTGTGGGCAGCACTAAAAGTACCATCAGCCTTGTGGTGGGGTTTAACTGGGTAACAGATTTAATCAATTATCTAAGAATAGAAATAGTCGCTTTGACTAAATTACACAGTTTCTGTTTACTAAAATTCAATCACAAGACTTTGGTTGACACAAAACTATGGTAAAATAAAAAGAAAAACACACATCCAAAGTGCCACACTGTGGGATTGAACCTGAAACCGTATTGTTGTAAAGTGGACCTCTTAACCACACAGCCATATCCACATTCAGTTTTCATACATGCTATTATTACTTACTGTTAGATCACTTTGATATTTCAAATGTAAGAACCTCTACGTGGTCATTTGCTTTTTAAAAAATTGAAAAATACATGGGCTAATGCAATCCAAGTCAGAAGAAAATAAAAGAAAAAAACAAACAAACTCCCTCACAAAAACAGGCTGGAATGATCTTAATCATACATAAGCTTGATCAGGGCTGATTTGGGGCTACAAAGCAACAACAACAATAACAACAACATGTTGAATAACATAATCACTTAATAAGTGTATTAAAATATATTACTGTAAAAAAGAAAGTAACTGCTAATGCTAGAGACCAATGCTACTTTGCTCAGAATAATATTAAGCAGAATAATATGTACTATGTAATTATAGTATGTACTATGTAATTATAGTATGTGCTATGTAGTATAGTATGTACTATGTTGAACACAATGCATTATTCTTTTATTTGTTTCAGTCATTTGGCTATGGCCATGTTGGAGTACCACCTTGAAGGGTTTTAGTTGAACAAATCAATAACCAGGACATTTTTTTTTAAAGCCCAATACTTATTCTATCGACTCTTTTGCTGAACCATTAAGTTGCAGGGACATAAACACACCAACACCGGTTGTCAAAGGGAACACACACACATACACACACATGATGGGTTTCTTTCAGTTTCTGTCTACCAAATCCACCCACAAGGCTTTGGTCGGCATGAGACTATAGTAGAAGGCACTTGCCCAAAGTGCTGTACAGTAGGACTGAACCTGGTAAGCAAGCTTCTTACAACACAGCCAAGAGTATGTAAAATAGTATGTAGAATGAAGAGATGCGTGTGCAATGTAGAACACAATGTATTGTTTAGAATAGTATGCATGAATAGGTACTTCTATATAATATGTAGAACAGTATGAATAGAATGTACTATGGTGCTTGCTTCTCAACCACATAGTTCCAGGTTCAGTCCCACTGCGTGGCACTTTGGGTAAGTGTCTTTTACTATAGCCTTGGGCCAACCAAAGCTTTGTGAGTGGATTTGGTAGATGGACACTGAAGAATCCTGTTGTGTGTGTGTGTGTGTGTGTGTGTGTGTGTGTGTGTGCATGTGCATGCATGTGTCTTTGTGTCTGTGTTTGTCCCACCACCACTGCTTGATGTTAGTGTGTTGGTGTGTGCATGTCTCTGTGACTTAGTGGTTCGGCAAGACAGACTGATAGAATAAGTACCAGGCTTAACAAAAAATAAGTATTAGTATCAATTAATTCTACTAAACATTCTTAAAGGTGGTGCCCCGGCATGGCCACAGTCTAATAACTGAAACAAGCAAAAGATGTAGAGTAGTATGCCGTATGCTATACAGTATATACTTTGTAGAATATTATGTACAGTGTAGAATAGTATGTGGAGTATACAATGGTATGTAGGGTATAGAATAATATATAGCATGTAGTACTACATAGAATAATAAATAGATACTATATAGAATTGTATATATTATGTAATATGTAGAATAAGACATAGCATGTAGAATAGTAGTGTGTAGTATTTCAAAGAGTGAGACTTTATAGAATGGTGCTATTGTTATTCTACATTGAATTGAAAGCAATGCTAAATATTTCTTCTTCTTCTTCTTCTTCTTCTTCTTCTCCTCCTCCTATTTTAACTGAGAAAATAGTCAATGAAGAAACAAACTGAGCTGAGAAATCATTTTAGTCTGATATTATTTATTCTACTTTACTTACTCTCTTCGCCGTAAGGGTTTGATGGAAAGATCTATGTCATGGTCATTATTGATTATTTGATATTTTTTTTTAGCATCATTTAGCTAGTTCAGACGAGAGGATCTGCCAAGCTTAGTGCTATCCAAATATTTTGCCATGGAAATCTCCAAGGATATACAAAATTCTGTTTGAAAGTTCGACATGAAAGGTAGGAGAAAGGATAAATGTCATGTTTACATCTACAAATAAATGTGCTCTAATGAAGGATTGTCTCTAGTTAGTGACTGACATGTTGAGTTTTAGGATCTTCTTTGATGTTATGATAAATGCAATGAATGCTTCCTTACATTTCTTCATCAGTAATTTATATATTTATGTGTGTGTGTGTGTGTGTGTGTGTGTGTGTGTATATAATTTAATGTAATGTGTGAAGATGTGTGTTCTAGTGGTTAGAGTGAGTTACCTATGATCACAAGATCGTAGTTTCAATTCCTGGACTGGTGTTGTGTTGTGTTTTTGAGAAAAACACTTCATTCTACATTACTCCAGTCAACTCAGCTGTAAATGGATAACCCTGTAATGGACTGGTGTTCCATTCAGGGGAATGGTGGCCTGCTCACCTAACCACTAAGCTAGCATCATTCAAAAGCTACTACAATACAAGGAATCACATTGTAACCAGCAGTGTGTAACAACATCTGATAGTCTAGTTGATACAGTGGAATGTGTATTTATATATATATATATATATCATCATCATCGTTTAACGTCCGCTTTGATGATATATATATATATATATATATATATATATATTTATCAAAAGGATGTGTTATAATACTATTCCACATATACAAAAACAGCCATACCAACAATCCAACATACCTCCATCATCAGCTGCCCCACAGATATCATTATGGTTTTGACACTTGGGCAGTACCATTCAATCTGGCGGTGTCAACAGCACTAAAATAAGTGTTGTTTGGGAACAAACACACCAAAGAAACCACAACTTTCAAACACATTTACCCTACATACAACAGTATTAGTAAATAAATTCAATAAATAAATCTATAACCAACTCCTGAATATGTAACTAAACAGTGACTAATCCTTTAAGTCATACAAAAAATATTCCCTAGTATAATATAAAAGTTAAAGCTTGATAACCACATTCATTCAGTCTAAATATAGCAGGATTAAACACTAACTTTAAAATTAAACTACAATAAAGAAACGCATAAACCTATGTACATCTGTATCAGTATTAATAGTAAACCTGCAGTAACTAAATTATATACTAAATAGCGACCAATCTTTAAGTTCATACAAATAATAATCCCACCAGTCTTCCATAGTTACTACTATAATAAAAAAGTGAGAGCTTTATATAATTCTCTCCAAAACAAAACAAACATGATTGAATTTAATTTAATGAATAATATAATAATTATGAGTGAAATACATTATTTCATAATTCAAAAGTTACATACTCATTAATATACACTAGATACTTATTAATATATATATTACCCTTACAAGCTTTAATGTTAAATTACCAGTAAGTAATAGAAACATTAAATTTATTAAATAGGAACTAATAAAAGTATACTTGTAATTAATTATTATTATAAAACCTTGCTATGATTAAAGCTAAATCAAAACTGTTTAAAAGACAATAAAACTACCAAGTCTACATGTTTTTCAGACACGCGATTCCATCACCTAGAACTTAAAAGACTATCTTAACTATTGATGACGTAGTGCATCATCATCATCACCATTTAGCATCCGTTCTCCATGCTGGCATGGGTTGGACAGTTTGACTGGGCTGGCATGCTGCAAGGCTGCACCAAACTCCATTCTGATTTGGCATAGTTTTCTACAGCTGGATGCCCTTCTTAATGTCAACCCCTCTGAGAATGTAATGGGTGCTATTAGGTGCCACCGGCACGAGTGCCGTTTGCGTGACACTGGGGTGCATTTATGTGCCACCGGCATGAATGCCAATTTGCATGACACTGGTATCTGCCATGACTGCGATTTTGCTTGGCTTGATGGGTCTTCTCAAGCAAACACATATACATACATACATACATATATATATGTATATATATGTATATATAGGTATATATATATACATATACCTATAGGGATAAGAATTTCATATGATATTGATTTGAATATATTTGAATAAACTGATGTCTATACATCAATTTTTCCATTTTCTTATTCACATATATATGTATATATATATATATATATATATATATATATAT
>NC_068985.1:43998563-44007243 GCF_001194135.2 Octopus bimaculoides
TATACATACATACATACATACATACATACATACATACATAAGCACAGGAGTAGCTGTGTGGTAAGAAGCTTGCTTCCCAACCACATGGTTCTGGGTTCAGTCCCACTGAATGGCACTTTGGGCAAGTGTCTTCTACTGTAGCCTTGTGCCGACCAAAGCCTTGTGTGTGTGGTTTTGGTAGATGGAAATTGAAAGTAGCCCGTTGTGTGTGTGTGTATATATATATATATATATGTATGTATGTATTTGTGTGTCTGTGTTTGTCCCCACCACCATAGCTTGACAACTGATGTTGGTGTGTTTATGTCCTCGTAACTTAGCGGTTCGGCAAAACAAAAAATACAGAAAATATTTAAATATGATACTGGGCTGAGTGATAGCTGTTATAATGATTAATTTTATCATGATTAGATAAATATATGAGGGACTGGGTGAGTGCATAAAATTTTCTTGCTTTACAAGTATTAAATATGGTAAATTAAAGATGAATGGTTGAAGAACAATTGTAAACAAAGTTTTATGGAAAAATATTCTAGAGGAAATAAGAAAATGCCTAATGCTGGGATTATATATATATATATATATATATATATATATATATATATATATATGGTGGCTGTCTACTCCTCATGTAGAGCCTGACCAGCTCTTTTTCTTACACCTTAAATCCATCATAGCATCTGAGGTGGCTTCTTAAACCAGACATTGTATTAAAAAGACACCCACATAGATTGCATATCTGATTTGGACCACCAAGAGCTGCACTTAAGTTCTGATCTTTGGATCTTAAAATGTCTTTTGAAGCCTCTGCTAGATTTGCTGACCTTATCGCATTGAAAGGTGTGAACATATATATAGGCAGAGCAGTTGATGGAGGTTCTTTTTTCGTGGGTCTGCAAATGAGATTTGAGCCCAGCAAAAGAAAAGGCATGGTCTGTCACAAACCGTGCACACAAAAACGTCACTGAAATTCACCTTCTCGATCACAACATTCTTCTTTACATCTCTCTTGAGTCTTGCATGTGTCATCCTGGCCTCCTCAAAAGCTTTCACTCCACTCTACACTTTTGTTTGCCATCCAGCTTGATCTGAAGCAAGGTTTTCTATTGCTTTTGGATCCATTCCAAGTGACTTCATGGTAGTCCTTATGCTGTCCTTAAACCTCTTTTAGGTTTACACCAAATGTGTTTCCCCTCTGCAAGGGCACCATAAAACAGGTGTTTGAGTGTGCATTCATCTGCCATTCGAACAATATGGTCAGACCATCTCATTTGATTTTTCATATATATATATATATATATATATATATATATATATATATATATATATATATATATATATATTTATATATATATATATATAATTTATAATTGATGTTATTTACATAGAAACATTTCTACACAATGGCCTATTGGGGTGGGGTAAGTTTTCATGTATCACATGGAATTTTGTTTTGATATTTGGAAAAGTGTCACATGATATCTATCACAAATTGGGCTGGCTCTTTGGGAAATGTCACGTATAATACAGACATATCTAAACATAAGTTGGTAATTAGTTCCAAGACATGTGATTTAACTTGAAAAATTATGTAATATGAAAACACATTAAAAAAAATTATTAGCTTATATCTGTTTTAATAAATGGTTTGCATATATTTTCAGATGCATTTTATTTGATTTTACCATTTCAGTATCGTTTTTTGGGTGTTTTTAAAAAAAAATTTTATGCTTTTAAATAAACTTGTTGAAGGTGATGTAAAGTCAAATAAATCAATTGAAGGTGAAATTTATTTTCTCCATTTTTTTCTTTAGAAAAATGACATAAAGTTAAAAATGATGTACAGTATATACTCATGGATAGGTTGCACTTTTTTTTTACCAAAACTTTTGATAAAAATCAAGGGTGCGACCTATCCACTCAACATCAAAAGGATCTGAAGTAGACTTTGGCATATCAGTAATTGAGTTGATTTATCAATTAGATTGCTGTCATAAAGCCACTTTTGCAAAAAATGTTTCAATATTTGTAAGCAAAGTTTTGAAATAAAGGTGAATATTTGATAATATATAACAAATATTAGTTATATTTACGTTATAAAGGGGCCATTGTAACTCCCCAGATTGTGTGATCTATCTGCTAGTCAACTGGAAATACCTACTTTGACAACCCCAGACTAAAGGGGGGGGGTGATCTATCCACTGGTGTGACCTGTCCATGAGTATATACATTAACTCAAAACAACGTAAGTTGAAGTATGCCTGTATCTGTTAGAATTTTGGTTGGATCCTCAGAGAAAGGAATTTCAGACAGTGTAATCAATGTAAATTATAGGTGTACAAGAGTGGTGTTGTAAAATCCTTGGCAGGTTGGCAGAGAAGGAGGACATTTGTATGTTGCAAAATGAAAAGGAGCTGCTAGCAGTAATAATAGTAATGAGATAAATTCTTTCAGATTCAAACGTTGGGTGATATGCCATGCTTGAGAAGACCCATCTTGAGTGAAGCTAAGTGAAGATGTAATCATGGCCAATGCCAGTGTTGCAGAACTGGCACATAAAAGGCATCCTTCGAACTTTGGGCCTCACAGAGGCAGTGATAAATGACCAAGATCTTTGGCAATATATCATAGCTACGGTTAATGCTGGTGTTTCATAACTGGCATCTGTGTTGGTGGCATGTAAAAAGCACCTGCTACAATTTTGGAGTGGTTGGCATTAGGAAGGGCATCCAGCTGTAGAAACCATGCTAGCAGAGAAAACAGACATTAAATGATGATGATGATGATAACTTCTAATGTTCCTTAGAAGTAGTTGATAGCTTCTCTTACCTATGTGACCTAATTAGCAGTGGGGTAGTTTGTTAGAAAATACAGCAGCCAGAGTAAAAGTGGGATGGAGTTATTAACTCTGCTGGCAGATACATACATACATATATATATATATATATATATATATATATATACACACACACATATATATATATATATATATATATATATATATATATATACATACATATATATATATATATAAGTGTATTTCTACATTTACATGCCAATTGTATGATTAGACAAAGTCTAATATCGTATTGATTATGGATTGTGTGGAAAGGCAGGAGAGAAATTTGGTGAATATACTTTACTAGTAATGTTAGTCTGGATGGATAAATGGGGTAAGAGAAAAATGGAGTTTAAGGGGAATTAGATATGGCAAAACAGAAATGGATGAGATGGCATGGACATGTAATGCATATGGAAGATGACAGTTGGGTAAAGAAGTGCCAAGATAGCCAAGTGGAAGGAACCTTTAGAAGAATAGATACCAACAAAAATATGAAAAGTAGTGAAAGCTGTTCTAAGAATGCTGAACCTTACAAAAGAGATGACAAAAGGCTGCAAGAAATTGGCAAGATATTGTGCTGGAAGAGTATCAGCCAGCTTGTGCCAGAATGGAAAAATGGACATAAAAATGGTGATGATAAAATGATGATCAAGTTGATGATAACAATGATGATGGTGGTGGAGATGATCATCATGATGACAACAATAGTGATAACAATATATACACACAATCAGGTTTAACCCTTTGGCATTTAAACTGGCCTTTTCCGGCCAAAATATCCTACCTGTTTTATGTTCAAACTGGTGAAATCCAGCCTTTCACACCTACCCTACAATGTCATTCTAAAAAATAAACAAATCCATCATTGAAATGTCACAGCTATGATATAATGAATGATTAAAATTCAAAATAATGTGAATAAATAAGCATTACATTTGGAAGAATAATCTGAATGCTAAAGGGTTATGCAAAGGAGCTGTAATCATTATTCTAGTAAAGGCCAATTAACCAATACTGTCAGCAATTAATTATTATGTAATTAGCTTCATTCACATTTCTTCTTACTCCACTCTCACTCAACCATTCTATCATTGATTACCATTCCATCTGGAAGACAGTAGAATCTATAATTCACTTACCATCCCTATATTCCATAGGTTCAACTTCTGTCTGTTGTGGAAGCATTTGGTTTTATATGTGTGCCAATAAAGCAGAGATGAGAGAAATTGGTGGAGGACTGGCACAAAGTTGGTAACATAAGATTGATTAGTGTTGTTGTTGTTGGTGGTGGTGGTCATGTGGTGATAATATTAGTTATGCTTATGATGATAGTGGTAGTGGTGATTGTGGTAGTCAGTGGTGGTGGTTGACTTAGAGGTAGTGATGGGCGTGGTGGTGGTGGTGGTTATTTGTTGTGGTTATGGTGATAGTGATGGTTGTGATGATGAATTTGTTTTTAAACGAGTGTGGCTGCCTAATTATTTTGCATGTGAAACAGTGCAGAGTTACAACCACTTAACCCACCACCACCACCACCACCACCACCACCACCACTAAATAGCAGCCGACTCTCCTTCGAACCACTGTCTACTTTCTTAAAAACAGAAATACTTGTCAGATAGTGTATTCCTTGATGTATTGTAACTGAACTAATGATTTGATGGCCATAGGTGGAATGGCCTTGATTATAAAATCCGTTCCAAGTTGTTTGACCAAACTACTTCTCTGCCAAATGTCTGCTCAATTAAGCTTGTCAGGGATGGTGGTGGTGGGTGTCACACAACAATAGTAACATTGTATGATGATGATGATGCCAATAACACTGCCTTTTACACAAACACACATTCACACAATCTCATGTACACACAAATACACAGAAGCAAACACATTGATACACACTCACACACACCTTCACACATACTCTCTCTTCCACTCTCTCTCCCTCCCATTCTCTTTCTCTTCTTCTCTCTCTCCCTCCCTCCCTCTCTCCCACTCTCTCTTTTACGCTTTCACTAAACACATATGTCCTTCCCAAATCAAACCACTTCCTTTCCATAACAAGAAAATGTCTCAATTTGACAAACTCACCTTGTTTCTTCTTAATTAAAAGTTGGATGGCTTTCTTTAAATTTACACTTGCAACTGATAATGTTGCATCTTGTATGGAACGTATCCAATTTTCTTTAACCAAGAAAATATATCATTATGGAATTCTTGGACATAATCAGTCACTCCAAAACAATTTTTGTTTACCGTTTGAGGGAAACTTCCACTATTTAGAATTCTTGTTGTGGTCACCTTGATCATCAGCCACCATCTAATACTTCAATCGGTGGACATGACCTGTGTGTACATGGTTCTATTGCTTTTAGACCATGAATGCCCACCACCACTACTATTTAATATGCAAGGTGTCATGTAAAAACCACTGGTGATGGTGGCACCCAGTACCCAGTACACTCTGTGGAGTGGTTGGCATTAGGAAAGTCCTCCAGCCATAGAAACAAAACCAAAACAAACTATGGAACCTGGTGTGGTCCCTGGCCTTGCCAGTTCCTATCAAGGCATCGTACCTACACCAGCATGAAAGACAGATGCTAAATGTTAATGATGATGATGATAGTGTTCCCTGTTGGCATGGGATGATTTACAGAGATGTAACCCATGCTAGCATGGAAAGCGGACGTTAAACGATGATGATGATGATGATGATGATGATGGGTCCAAGGACTGCATCATACTCCAGTGTCCGCTTTGGCATGATTTCTAAGGGTGGATACCCTTCCTAATGCCAACCACTTTTACAGCTTTTCTCATATCATCAGTGTTAGTGAGGTCATGATGCAGCTTGCAAGACTACAAAGTCTGAGTGGTATTGGTGGCTTTGTGCTAAGAGATGAAATTTGTTTTCTAAGAAACCCTTAAAAGTTTTTGGACAAGTTTACCCCAGCTAATATTTGCAGTGGAATAACAAATCTGAATAAATTTTATTTATGTCTACTTTATAACGCTATATATATATATATATATATACAGTAATCCCTTACCATATTACGGTTCATTTATTGTGGTTTATTATTAAAGCTAATGTTGATTCCCACAAGATGTTGTTTTGCATTTATGATAAAATAAATATTTGCAAATTATTAAAAAAAAAAATACAGTACAGTACTGTTTTTACGTCATGGATTTTCACCTATCACAGAGTGTTTTGGAATGTAACACCAGCAATAGTAGAGAGATTACTGTACATAAATCCTCACCTGAGATTTTTGTGTAACAACGGAAAGCAATGGAAATAGAAGACGCTATGATAAACCACATTCTATCATTTTTCAAAACTATGTAACTACTAATGAATATATATCTGAATCAGAAATTTACATGATTTGAAGTATGGTATGCATATATTTGATAAGTGCTGTATTATCAATATTTTATATATCAGTAAACAACAAGTTGGCAGGATTGTTAGCAAAACTGTTTCATATCTTCTATGCAAGATTAAATCAAAAACTTATTATGATTTCATAACATTGAGTCATAATTAGTGAAGCAAAACCAGTCGACTCTGTACATATTGTAATGGATTAAATAATCTTTATCTACACAAACAAGATTTCTGTGCTTTGTCACTTTAAATTTTATTTTTTATATACATATGTTATTCAAAACAGTTTGATTCAGATTCTATGCTATTTCAATTTCTGAAGCCCTTAATGGAACCTACTTCTTCAGGTTGGTGAGAATCCAAATGAATGGAGAGGTACAGGAAGTCCAAGATGGTTACTGAAAGGTGGGCTGCAATTGGTCAAGGAAGGTCACATGATGTCACAATGGGTAGTATATATATATATATATATATATATATATATATATATATATATAAGTGTATGTGTGTGTGTGCTACTGTTTCCTATCTCGGCTTCATGTAATAGTCGTAAATGAGTGTCACTATCATGCAATCTTTGATTAGTTTGCTTGGAAACAGACAAGGTTTCAGCATCAGGAAGGATGCCTGGTCATAAAAATGCTGTTTCAACAAATTCCATCCAACCTTTGCAAGTATGGAAAAATAGATTTTAAAACAAAGACAATGATCAATGAATGACTAAAAGTTCTAAAGAATTAATATACATTCAGTTTCTTTATCCAGTTACATATTTAAATTGATGTCATTTAACTTTAGAGAAAGACAGTCTTTCTATTGTCTTTCAAATACATTAGTTTTTATGTCTGGTGTCTTATTATCTAAATTATTTCTTCATCTTTTAGTTAGATGGGAAGTCAGTACCCATGATCCATTATAGGACCTCAAGACTTGTATGAGGTGGGGAGAAAAAGCATCTTCAAACTTAGCCCGAAAGCTTGAAACAAAGTACACTTTTCTAAAAGCACATCAAGTGTCAGATTGTGGTGTTACATTAGTTGGCAGGTTAAGTCTACCATCCAAGAAGAGACGTGGTGGGATTTGAACTAAGAATGCAAAAGTCAGAACAAAAATACCACAAGGCATCTGGTTCATTATTCTTACATTTCCACCAACCCATTGCCTTGGATTGGTGCTTCTCTATTGATCCCTGGACGAAAGGCAAAAATTGACCTCAGCAAAATTTGAACATGCAGTGCAGAGATTTGGAACTGATAGTGCAAATCATTCTCTGTGATATTCTAAAGACTACCAATTTGCTATTCATCATGTCCTCCATTTTATTTTCATATCTTTCAAACTCATTGAAAACAGCTTAGAAAGATTTTTTTTCTTTTTTTGTTCATTGCACAATTTGCATATCTTCTCAAATGTAGGACATTTTCCTTTAACAAACACTTTATTCATAGCAACAATTTACACTTTAGAAACATCTTTTGTTGGTTCACATGAGATACATCAGAGACAAAAAAAAAAATAGGTTGTATTCCATGAGAAATACTGGCTCTGTTGCAACAAATCATTTCCTGTTGTTGGATAAAATTCAAACATGTATTTAGAGCAGTGTTTCTAAATCCATATTAATGTTTGAAGGTTATTAATAATTTTTGTTATATACAAATATGATTGATAATACAATGCAAACAGTGATTTTTTTACAATTTTTTTTCTATATTTATAACTTGAAATGTTAAAAAAAATTTTTTATCCAAAGTACTCCAGAAATGTTTTTTTTTATCTCAAATCTACTAAAATTTCAAAAAGATTGAGAATTTATCATCTAGAAATCTACTTTCCTGCCTCCTCTATGTATGTGGTGTCTGGTATACACCTTCAATAAGTCTCATTTGTATCAATTTCTGTTCAAGGCTTTAATTGCTTTCACTAAATTTATCTCACTCACAGTATTGATACTCATCATAAAGGCAATGCAACTGTTACAAAAGAGTCTCTGACTATTCTTGACGAAGGGATTTAGATCTGGTTCTTTCAGGATCCTTCATTGCAGGTCACATATTGTTTCTAACAACTTCATCATGTATCTTAAAACCCTCAGCTTCTAGCTGCTTCAAATGAATTATTATTGGCATTTTCTTTTCAGGTAGATGGCCCTGCTCAGTATGTAGAAAAGGAGTAGGTAGTAACTCTATAAGATGTACCCGGTGCAAGCTATGGACACATAAGAGGTGCAGCAACATCAAAGGCAGGTTAACTAGCAAGTTAGTTTTTGTTTGTGGCAGATGTTCAGGTGCAATAAAGACTGCAAACAAACAGGAAACAACTTCTATCTCATTCCAGGGTGAAAAACTAGAGGTAGTCGATAGCTTCCGCTATCTGGGCGACCAAGTTAGTAGTGGGGGTGGGTGCGCTGAAAGTGTAGCTGCTAGAATAAGAATAGCCTGGGCAAA
>NC_068985.1:44007812-44013335 GCF_001194135.2 Octopus bimaculoides
GCGGGTGGCACATAAAAGACACCATTTCGAGCGTGGCCGTTTTCGTGCGGGTGACACGTAAAAGCACCCACTACACTCTCTGAGTGGTTGGCGTTAGGAAGGGCATCCAGCTGTAGAAACTCTGCCAAATCAGACTGGAGCCTGGTGTTGCCATCCGGTTTCACCAGTCCTCAGTCAAATCGTCCAACCCATGCTAGTATGGAAAGCGGACGTTAAACGATGATGATGATGATGATGATGATCTAACCCCAGTACAAATAATTTTATTATCTTCGTCAATTAATGACATTTATCAGAGTCATTCAGTTTCTTGGTTTGAGAGTTAACCATAAAACATTGCAGCCACATCAAGACAAAGTTAGGATCAGTCAATGCTCATCTGAATCCTGTTTGTAATGCCATTTGTTGTGAAAATCAGTCTAAGGTCAAATGGCAAAGTCATTACAGTGATGGATAGAATACTTTGTGGTATTTGCTCTAGCTCTCTACGCTCTGGGTTCAAATCCTGTTGAAGTCAGCTCTGCTTCTTATCCTTTCAGAGTTGATAGGCAGAACTGTTAGATCAGGTAAGAAATGCCTTGCAATATCTTTCCTGGTTCTTTGTATTCTGATAGCAATGCCAGCAATATATTGATGCCAAGCTGTATGGGACTAAGTTGGTAACCTTTTCTCTTGGATAAAAATCAGTGAAATAGAAAGATGTAACTTGTTCTGACAACAACACTTGCAATGTTACTGTTGCCAAGCTGTATCGGCCCAAGTCAGTGGCCTTTTCCTTGGACAAACATCAATAGCATAGAGAGAAGAGACTTCCATACATGGACAAGTGCTAGTTTTCATCAAAAAGTCTTGCTCAGACCTGCACAAATATGTGCAGATGCATGGTTAATATTGACTGATGGAAGATCAGTCTAGCTACGTCTTCAAGTTTTTATTTAGCTAAAGATAATATCTTCATCTCTATATCTAACAGCTGTGTAAATATATTCTCATAATCCCAGATCCATTCTATTTCTTTAGTGCAAAACTCTCAAGAGAAAACTATGTTTTTCTCTTGTAATTCTATTTTTTCCAAAACGTCATTCTTTTAAACACTCGAACATTTGTTTCAATGTTCATGTTTAAAGTATAATTATTGCCAAATTTTTGCCTGTATTGACCTTAAAGGAAATATATTTTCAATTTCATGCTAAAAATTCTCTAATCTCAACTGATGATAGACTTCCATTGTATTTGTTCACATCAAGGCATGGTGACCACTACTGTTGGGAGAATTGATTCAAAGTGAATCCTTCCATGGACACCCTTCTTAGTCTAGGTATTTTCCCATCCTCTCAACCTGTCCAACTGGCAGTCATTGTCTTCCATCATAAATCAATACTGAAGTAAGCTGTTATTAATGTATTAATTAGTTCTCGTAAACTAAATATCCTTTTCTCATTGCATAATTGTATTTTAATTCACTTTTCATACCACATGCTTTAGCATTCAAATTATTCTGTTAAATGTAATACTTTTTCATTCACATTGTTTTGAATTGACCATGTATTATTTTGTATCTTCGAGATTTTGATGATGTGATTGTTTATTTTTAGAAGGACATTGTAGGTTGGTGTGAGAGGCTGGACATGATCAGTTTGAACATAAAACATGTAGAATATTTGGGTCAAATATGGCTGGTTTAAATACTAAATGGTTAAATATATTGGCAAGAACTAGACTGTTATTTACATGTGGAGAGCATGTTCATTTTGAACAAACATATGGCTGAGATAACTCTTCAGTCTTGTCAAAGACAAAACGACCTCTTTAATGCAGGTGCTATGAAAAAAGATACTTAACACAGTTTGTAAAAGAATTAGTGATTGAAAGGACATGTCAAATGAAATTCTTGAGTTAGATATAGTCACTAACAGTTGAAGAGAATATTGACTTCAGTTAAGAATTGATTTGGTCTGTGATGACCTGTCCAATTCATGCTAGCATGAGAATTGAATGTAACATGATTATGATGATGATAATGGTATCTAACTAACATATTCTTTAGAATATGCTAACTTCTACACCTATTTATCTACAATATTGTACATTTACTTCATATTTCAATGATCATTGCATCAGCAGAGACTATGAAGTCTGTTTCACTGAAGTGGTCAAATAAGATGGAAACATTTCAAGTTGGCTCCTGTCTTGTTGAATAATTAAAATGTTAGTCTTTAATTAGTAACTATCTTTTGTTCATCCCAGAATTCTTTCTAGTAATTTTTCTATGCTTCTTACATTAAATATGTTGGCAGTAACTTGCCTATGACGGTAGTAACTTACCTATATTTACCAAGGTACAATCTAGACTCTATAGAAGTAGTTTTAGTCTACATCATACAGTTTTGTATTCCTTATTTTAACAGCACTGCTTACACCAGTGCTGTGTGAATGTTCTCATTTTAAACCTCACCAGTGCTTGTTTTTAATTTTAACAGTCTGAAACCAGTAAGATAAACAGCGGTAATAGATTTGGTTGTTCCAGTTTATTACGTTTCCTTCCACCAAAATTTGACCCAACAATCAGTCAAATGAAATTGATATAAAGGCATAGCTGTGTGGATTAGAAGCTTGCTTTGGAATCTTGTGGTTTTGGGCCCATTTCCTTGGGCAAGTGTCTTTTTCTATAGCTTGAGACTGATCAACACCTTGTGAGTGAATTTTATAGACAGAAGCTATAAGGAAGCTTAGCGGTATTTCATCTGTCGTTACGTTCTGAGTTCAAATTCCGCCGAGGTCGACTTTGCCTTTCATCCTTTCGGGGTCGATAAATTAAGTACCAGTTACGCACTGGGGTCGATGTAATCGACTTAATCCCTTTGTCTGTCCTTGTTTGTCCCCTCTATGCTTAGCCCCTTGTGGGCAATAAAGAAATAAGAAACTATAAGGAAGTTTGTTATATATGTATGTGTCTCTGTGGTTTTGTGTTTATGTTGTCTCCCACCACCTCTTAACAGCCAGTGTTGGTTTGTTTACATCTCCATAGCTTAGTAGTTTGGCAAAAGGTACCTATAGAATAAGTACCAAATTTAATAAATATTTAATAAATAATTGTTCAAGGTGGAGCCACAGCATGGCTGCAAGCCCAATGAATGAAACAAGTAAATTCAGACTTCAGGTTATCTTCTTTTGTAATTCCATTCACATTCATGGTATATTTAAGGTGGTGAGCTGGCAGAGTTGTTAGCACGCCGGGTAAAATGCTTAGCAGTATTTTGTCTGCTGTTATGTTCTGAGTTCAAATTCCATGGAGGTTAACTTTACCTTTCATCCTTTCAGGGTCGATTAAGTAAGTACCAGTTACACACTGGGATCTATGTAATCAGCTTAATCCCTTTGTCTGTCCTTGTTTGTCCCCTCTACATTTAGCTCCCTATGGGCAATACAGATATAAATTTTTGGAATATAAATCAACTCAGTTCTTGATGGACTAGTAATAACTCTGGCAATCATGCCAGCTGCTTTGGATGCCACATCATGTTTAGGATCTGCCAAATACAAAGAGTAAAATATGAAAATAATAAATAATATAAAATAAAGAGAGAATGTGAAAATTCTTTGCAAATTGTTGCATCTTCAGGTGATCTGTGCAACACCCTGGACTTTCTTTCACCACTCATTTTCCTTTTCATATTTGTAAGAAAATTATATTGAAATCATTGTCAATTATGTAAATACAATTTCTCTCATTCTCCCCCACTCTCCTTCTTCTAGTTATATTAATGAAAAGATTCGAAGCTTTTATTATGGTAGAACATACTTTATTTCTCCATTTTCATATTTCTTTTCTCTTGAGAAAGCTTAGCAAAAATTCTATCTGAAGAGGTGGCCAATATTCAGCTTGTCTGTGATAGCAGCAACCCCAGGTTTCACCCTGAAAATACTCAATAACACTGGTAAAGATTATGGGTCATTGAGGCAGTTTGAAATGGCTGAAACCTATCTAGAGTTATCTCACCATGCTGCCTAGTTCAAACTTACTACTTTACCACATTCTAATTTTCAGTAAAATTTTAGAGTTGTTTCCTCTTATTATCCTTTCATAACCTTAATTGATCATTCAGCTAATCAGTCTGTCTTCGCACTGCAAAAATAATTTTAATTAATTTCTTGTGACAGTGGCTTAATTACATTTGCACCAAAATTACTATTTAACTTTCTTTATTACTCATGGAGAGCCCTTTAAATTTCCAGTTCCTTTATTCTCACATCAAAAACTCATACCTTCTTCCATCACAACTTACACCTCGTTGAAGCTCTAGCTTAAGTTATGCAAGTTAGTTATTTAATTTATTCATTTTAATCATATTGAAATTTTCACTAGAAAAAGATATTGGCAACATGTAGATGTATATTTATTGGAATGTCTTCAACATTTTTTTCTTCTATGAGAATGTCTGCAATATTTTATCAAATTTTTTTGCTTTTAGAACTTCACTACAATGTTGCAAATATTAAATGTCAATTTCAAAGGCTACTATAGCACTTTTACAGAGTCTGTACTTATCAATACAGGATTACCATTGCCTATTTTACATAGTCTACACTTTAGCTTCAAATGTTATTCACAAAGTTAAGGTTTTTTTGAGAGAATCACCAGTGTGTTTAATATTATAGAATTTAAAACATAAATCAGATATTAAAATAAGCCACCAGTTTTACACTATACACACACACACACACACACAATAAAAACAGATGAATGGATTACCTGGTATTACTACAATCGTTTCGTTAAGAGTTTTTACTGTGATGTAATTATAGTTCAGTCTGGTGTGCTGTATGCACAACATTTGAACAATAATGTAATATGTTATGAAACTTACAATTCATCAAGCTAACCAAACAAACAAGTGAACAGTGACATGTTGATTAATCAACAGATCATCAACAAGTGAAATCTCTAATTAGAATTACCAACATCTAAACATAGTGAAGTGGGTGTGATTACAATCTGTCACTCATGGAAGGTGGATAGCAGAATGAGGTTGTAAATTAAAGAACAGGTAAAGGTGTTTCTATTCCAAAGATGTCATTAGACATCATGGCTAATAGTAGGAACATTCCTATGTATTTGTGTGTGTGTGTTTAAAGTAAGGAACATACATGAGAGCTAACGTTGTGAATATTTTAGAAATAGATGTTAAAATGTTATTTTCAACTGAAGATCATAGAGTATGTTTGTCATGCAAAACATGAAATCAATTGATATTGAAATATACATTACTTACTGTATTCAATGCAAAGGTAAGCCTATTTCTCATATGTTCATTGCATTGCTTGTGTGTATCTTTATCGTGAGTTTATGGTGGGTTTTGGAGCATTGACTCTGATTTTAGCAAGTGGTCTTATATACCCTATTGAATCTTAATTTACCTTATATTGTGCCTGTAATGGTGTGAACTTGCTAGCCACCTTATTATTACCATATTAATACTATTAATAACAGCAGTAATACTTCTATATATTTATATATATATA
>NC_068985.1:44013440-44029654 GCF_001194135.2 Octopus bimaculoides
TATAATGAGTAAACTGACACTCTGTCAATTACAATAACGAGGGTTCCAATTGATCTGACTAATGGAATAGCCTGCTTGGGAAATTAATGTGCAAGTGGCTGAGCACTCCACGTAGTTCTCAGGGAGATTCAGCATGACACAGAATGTGACAAGGCTGGCCCTTTGAATTACTGGTACAACTCATTTTTGGCAGCTACATAGACTGGAGCAACATAAAATAACTTGTCTTGCTCACAGACTCAACATGCTGCTGAGAATTGAACTCATGACCTTACAGTCGTGAGGTAATTACTCTAATTACTAAGCCATGTACTTTCACATATAATGAGTACAATGAAAACAAGTAGCTGAAATGGGGTTCATTGTTGGGTGTGTGGAGCAACGTTACTTGACAGGGGACTCTTCAGGTTGAGTCACTGCCTTTCCACATTGAGAGATCAGGCTCTGGTACTACAGGCAAGTGATTTGAATATCACAGGAAGGACTCTTCACACCGAAGCAATTGACTGGTGAACTAGGAGTAGACCAAGAACAAAATGGCTGGATAATATCTATAGTCTTAGGTGGTCATACTTGGAATACAGCCAGAAAGTCTAATGATGGCTGCTTCTGACAAGACCATAAGTCTCTACCCACATGAACCTCTCAGGAAAAGTAGGTGGAGAAGATACTTGAATGGATATGTGTGTGTCTGTGTGTGTATATATACAAGGTTGCTGAAAAATTCCTGGCTTTCAGGCTATTGCAAGAAGGCCTGATTGGAGGCCAAACCTTCCGTGTTCTTTTTCAGGGCTTAGAAAAACTGAAGGACCACTGCAATAAGTGTGTGAATCTGAGAGTGGAATATGTTGAATAAAATCATAATTAACTGACCCTCCTGTATTTTCTTTTATCCAAGGCCAGGAACTTTTCAGCACCCTCACATATAAACACACACACACACACACACACACACACACACACACACACACACACACACACACACACACACACACACACACACACACACACACACATTTTGATTATTTTTTCAGTTGGTAATTTTAGAAATTTTTCAAATTTGACTTAGGGAAGTTGGGTGAGAGTGTTTACATATAATGATGACGGCAATACTCCAGTATGGCCTCAATCCAGTAAAAAAAAAAGTATTTATCAGTAGTGGGTCTTCTTTTTTATTTTATCTAAAACTTGACCATTTTCACTTCCATTCAGATTGTTGTAATTGTTGTAGGTTTCATATAGTATTTCAATGCACCTCAGAGTTGTTTTCGTTGTTGTTATTTGGGCCAGATGAGTCCTGGATGTTCAATGACCAAAAGATATTTTGGTCATTGTGCATCACAAGATCTCAGTGAGTTCTCTTTTAAAGCCAGCAAATTATTTGAGGGAGATTTTGTTAGTATTTTTAGTGGCTCAATGATGGTGTAGAGTGGTTTACTGTCGTTGTGGATTTAATTAAATGGAGCAAGCACTCCATCAGAAGTATTTCAGCAATCTGTTGTATCTACAGTTTACAGAAATAAACTGGACAGTGGAGAGTGTGCAACATGTTCAGATTGCAGTGTACAATATCTATAAGTGTACAGGACAGTGGAAAGAGTGCAACATGTGCAAACTGCTACACTGCACCACATACATGCATGTTGTAGTGTGTACTTGTCAGTGGAGAGAGAGAGAGAGCACATGTGCTGACTGCACACACATGGACGCTGCACACTACAACATGCATGTTATACAGGCAATATCTACAGGTGTACAGGGGGACAGTGGAAAGAGTGCAACATGTTCAGACTGTCATACTGCACCATGTACTTGCATGTTGCAGTGTATGATGCTCACAGTTGTGCAGGACAGTGGAAAGAGTGCAGCATGTTGAAACAGTCAGACTGCCTCATGTACATGCATATTGCAGTGTGCAGCATCCACCACAAGTGTACACAGTTATAAGAGTGCAACATGTTCAGATGGTCACACTGCACTACATGCATGTATGTTGCAGTGTACAATATTCACAGGTGTACAGCATGTATAGTTATACAGAAATAGACTGAACAACAGAAAGAATGCAGTATGTTTACAGTATCACACTGTGCTACACAAAGTGTGCAGCATCTGCAAGGTGTGTGTGTATATATACCGTAAATCCTCAAATATAATCCATACTTTTTCCCAAAAATTTAAAGGTCAATATTTCCAGTGCGTACTATATACGAGGTTAAAAATGAAAAATATTTTCTAAGCAAAATTTTCTCAGTGATAAATATGTAAAGGCAATTTACTTAATATCTATTTTTCACTGACATTATTACTGTTATTTCTTTATTTTCTGCAAAGTGCACAAAAAAGCTACATGTTTGCATTATGTTATATATACAATAATAATAAAGAACGTTACCGTATATACGTTTACAAACCAAGGACGTTATATAGACCTCCTTGACTCAAGTTAGAGAAGGGGTGCATATTATACACAAGGTTTAGGTTTTTCAGAGGTACAGCCCCCTAAAAATCCCCTGCGTATTATACTTAAGGGCGGACTATACTCGAGGATTTACGGTATGTATGTATATATATATATATATATATATATATATATATATAAAACAGCAGATCTGTGAGACTGTTCAGCTAACTACCTGCATGGGATAGTGGTCTATCAATAAAACTTGAATGGAATGGAGAGGACTATCTCCAACTGACTTATCTTGTGGGTGTATATGGAGTGAGTTGAGATCTAAAAAATTTTTCTCTATATAAAAATATATCTGGATTTTCATGGAAGATCTTTCTATGGGACACAAAGAATTTTACACCTGGAAATCAACACACACACACGTATACATAATTGTATGTATGTATGTATGTATGCAAATATATATATATATATATATAGATAATGTATGTTGTGTATGTGTGTGTGTGTGCGTATATATATTAGGATACACACGCACACACACATGACATATGTAGGCACTGAGTGAGGAGGAGCAATATGCCTCATCTCTGATAAATACTGGTTTCTATAGTTACAGCTCTTTTGCAATATCGTCCATCAATAGTGTATATACAGTTGTAGGATGACAGCAAACAATCCAACTTTCTTGACTCATTTATATGGTCCATATTATAATTTCAATGAGTCACACTCACTAATATCGTTTTGATGCTGGCAGTGATTGTGGGTGGATGGTGGGTAAACCACCTCCAGATAAAGCTTTTTGTAAACTACCATATCTCTTAGTTCTCTTTCCTTCCTGCTTTCTTTCTCGTGTTAGTCAGACAGGTGCTTGGTGGTGTTGTGTCTGTTAAACCCCCCCCCCATCCCGCGCCATCGCCACCGCCGCCACCACAACCACCGCCACCACCACCTGTGACTACTACTGCCATCATCTTATAACAACCTGTTAGGTGTTCTGCTTTGTGAAATGTGTAATATACTAATTAGAGTTATAATAATAACAATGAAGACTAAGACTATAGTGGTAGTGGTGGTGAGGGTGATAGTGGTAGTTGTGGTGGTGGTTGTGAAAGAAGTGACAATGATAATGATTTCTTTGGATGATGATCTAGAAATAAAGAATTGCATGAGAGTCAAAGAATAAAGGATTGCTACAAAAACAATGTAAGAGCACAAACACACGTACAGAAATAATATGGGATATTACCTGAAGAGGTTGCCAGTGGAATAATAGGACAGTACTATAAAATGAATTAGACTAAATTGTTTTCCAAACTTAGCTCTAATCCCCCTAAGTTGTAAGTTCAAAACTTGTTCAGTATAATTTCTTTCATCTTGTTAGGGTTCTTATTTTAAGTGTACTTAGGAAATTATAGGAACCATAAATCTGACTGTTCTGCTAAAAGATATGCATTCTGCATGTTATTTGTATAAAGTGGATGAGGTCATGGGTGTGTGGTAAAGAACTTTGCTTTACAACTATGTGGTTCTAGGTTCAATCTCACAACATATCATCTTCAAAATTTGTCTTCAAACTGTTGCACTGTGCTGACCAATACTAAGTGAAACTTTGTGGTAGTCCACTTAATACATACATACATACATACATACATATATGAATATATATGTATATTGTTTTATTCTTTTACTTGTTTCAGTCATTTGACTCTGGCCATGCTGGAGCACCACCTTTAGTCAAACAAATCAGCCTCAGGACTTATTCTTTGTAAGCCTAGTGCTTATTCTATTGGTCTCTTTCTGCCAAACTGCTAAGTTACAGAGACGTAAACACACCAACATCAGTTGTCCAGCATTGGTGGGGGAACAAACACAGATACACAAACATATACATTCATGTGTGAGCCATAAAACCATCAACAGACAAAGCAACACTAAATTATTTCTTTAAACAGATAGCAAGAGATAACGCTTAAGAGGAAAGCAGAATAGAATAGGGTTGAGATTCTGTTCCCTCTAACATCAATCACTTTATAACATGTACCAACTACTTTACAATGTGTGTTTGAATATGTATATATTTATAGGTGTATAGATGTATATATTTATAGGTGCAGCATGGCTGAATGGTTAAAAAGTTTGCTTTGCAATCAAGAGGTTTCAAGTTCGATCCCACTGCATGGCATTTTGGGCAAATGTCTTTTACCATATCTTTGGGCTGATCCAAGCCTTGTAAGTGAAACTGGGCAAATGGAAACTATAAAGGCATGTGGATTGTATCTGTAATACAGAGCTCTACTACTTGCCCCCCATTATGTCATGTAAATTCTGCTTGAGCATTGTGATAAAGGTATACATATCTAAGGTATACTCAGCCATTTACTTATTCAAGTAGTTTATTTTATTGAATGACTGAAAACTCATTACACATTGTTAAGAATAATGAAGATCTGTTCACATTGTGCACCTATATATTTATGTGTATGTGCTTATACATGCACATACATACACTTGAACACACACATTAATATATGCATGCATATACATAAATACACACAGGTATAAACATGCACACACACACATATAAAAAAAATACATAGTACATACATACAGGCATAAATATATATTTATATATATAAAAGAGAAATTGTACAGAATGTATAAATAGATATATATATATATATATAAAGAGAGAGAGAGAGAGTGACACACACATAAATGTACATGCACACACACATTCACAATTGCACATGTATACACACACACATGCACAAATGCACACATACATACATACATACATGTACACATAAACTCACACAAACATATATGCATGTTTGTGTAATTGGTTTTACACCTTAAATGAAGAATACTAAAAACATCTGTTTACATTTTCAGACTTTATTGCCTAGAACTGATAAACAATATGATGCTCTTTAAAGTGAAATTCATTCTTACTCTCTCCCTGTCCTTCTCTCAATCTCTCTCGTTAACTCTTTCTCACTCATTCTCTCTTTCATATTTGCTTTCTCTCATTCTTCACCCTCTGTAATTCTTTCTATATTTCTACTCTTATTCTCTCTCTATCTTTTAAAAATTTTCTCTCCTGATTCCAGTTTTTTTTTCTCTTTCTAACCTTAAATATCTTTTCTGCTTTCTTCATACCATTCCTTCAGTTATTAGCTCTCCTTTTTTATATGCCATTATAATTTGACCGTGAAGAATGCCAGACTGTGGAACAACTCATTAAATGTAAAGCCAACCTCACACACCTTTCTTAAAGAATGGTAAAACAATTTGGATACACTCTGCCTATATTCCACCCTCCTTTGCCCTCCTCCCTCTCCAAGAAAAACAAAATTATCCTTAAAAATGAAAGCATTAACAAATGGTAATTCCATGTTAACTTCAAAATATGGTGTAGAATATCGTTTTGATGTCTTTCCTTCATAATAGCGGTAGGGTGGGGGCAGGTGAATGGTTTGTGGGATAAGTATTTTGGATTGATGGCTTGTGAGTTCAAATTCATTGAGATGTTTTGTTAATCCCAGGTCATCCTCGATTGGGCAGTTTTCATCAAAAATATTCCATCTATGACCATCCTGTCATTTTGTGCATCAGGAATTTCATTGTTCAATGTCCTTTATTTAAGACAGAAGAGTATGTTTTGAGGGAGATTTGGCTGCTATATCTAGCGGGTTGGGTGACCACATGACCACATAGAGGCTTCCTCATTGACATGTTTGCTTCAAAGGTTTCATGTTTCTAATTGAGATATTTAATTCTAAATTGGTTCCATACATAGAGCTATAAATTGATAATATCAAGGCTCTTTTATAAGGGAATGAGAGTTTATATGTGAGACCTGATTGTCTTAGCAGCAATTGAAACACTCATCCTTTATGGAGGTGAACATTAGATCATTACTAGAGCCTCTGGTCAGTCCTTGATGGCTGCTACACTCAGATACCATAAATGGCATTTACTGTCAATTCGACTCCATGGCAACATTCTACTCAACATGAACAACAAGATAACTAGAAGATGGCTGTAACTTGTCACTGGGCACTGTCTGAGACTTCTGACAAGGAGTAGCTTCACTGAGAAGTTAGCTTATAAAGAAAAATCTCCACCATACCCCAAACCTGTAGAGTGTTAGAAAGAGACATATTCTTTATTCAATCTAAATGCTCTCTGCAAATATAGCTAATAAATTCCTGTCCCTAATTAATCAGCATTTCCAAACACCTGTAGGTACCACAAATTTTTAATGGCCATAATGTCCAGATCAGCTACTCATGACTAGATAGTGTCACTTCCATCATTGCATGCTACAGCAGGAAAAAACATACCTACACAAACTCCATCCATACCTCAGTTTGTAAATTCTGAAATTCCAACTAAGTGTTCACTAGAGATACTCTATTTCTCAAAGGCTGCAGTCTGTTGGCTAGCCTAATGCCATCCAATGGTATCACAAGAAACTATATAGGCCTAATAGCCAATGATTTTGAGGGAAGTTTCGTATAACATAGACATCCCTCCACCTCCCTGTTCAATTTCATTTGGAGATTCTAGAACCAAGCAAAGGATTTTCCCAACATCACTTAGGGCATTCTTCATAGGGCTCCTCATATTCTCATACTGCTTGAAACTGTCAATTCTGCCTCCATGAGAAGCTGTATATACTACAACAGCCTATAGTATCCATCAACAAGAAAATTGATTTATCATTTTGTTGCCATCAAAATAAATATCTTGAACTTAAAGTATGGGTATGCTAATACTTCAGAAAGATCACCATAACCCTAGTTGCTCTATATGTAATTTCAGAATAAGCAATCCCTGTTTTCCCATGGTGAGATTATTCCTTATGTGGCTGACCAGTGCAAACACCCAGCTACAAATACATCCAAAAAAACAAAACAAAAAAACAAAACAAAGAGGTAAACAGTTACATACATCACACTACCCACATCAGGATTATGTTTCCATGTGATGTTACAAACACATTGATAAGTAATCTGACACCACAAGATTGGTTACCTGGGCATTGCTGCTGTTGTGCTATAATCAATCCCATTATTACTGTTTACCTTCCTCTACACTCTTGTCATCATTTTTATGCCACTAATTCATTCTCACTCTTGAATGTGAGCAGCCATGTAACTCTTCCACCATGTGAATTTGCTCTCTCATTCTCATTCTCTCTCTCCCGAATGTGAGTAGCTGTGTAGCTCTTCTACAATAAGAACTTGCTCTACCCTAATCTCTTCTCTTATAGCTTAAATCCCATCTAACATAAGGATGCACTCATATCCTTCCTCAAATTTTGTAGACTTGCAAGTGATATGAAAACCTCAATAATGCTAGTGGCATGAAAAAATACCTAGTACACAGTGTAAAGTGGTTGGTGTCATGAAGGACATCCAACTGTAGGTACCATTACAAAGCAGACACAGGAGCACTATGCACTGGATCCATGTCAAACTGTCCAACCCATGCCAGCATGGAATATGGACATTAAATGATGATGTCGGTGATGTTGCTGGTATCAGTTGAATATAACTGTTGTTGTTCAGCTCCAATATCAGTTCTGACTGAGAGACATAAGACATTCCTTTCCATAACCATCCTGTCTTTTGTTTTTGTTAAGGTATATGTAGGAGTAAATGTTGTGTCTAAGTTAAGTCAATATGAAAAGAATTTGAGAATTTGAATTTCCCTGATCAGCTTTTTCATTTCTACTTTGAATCTCTTTTGAAACTCCTAATATTTCTAAACCCCACTCCCACCTTTTTTCTGTCTCTCTGCCCCATACCTTAGGGTTCAAATGTTAATCTTCTATGGGATAAAGAAAAAAAAATGCTTCAATTTAATTCATTTTTCAGATGTTGAAAAATATGTTGTTACTATCAAATGATGGAAATGAGTGGTTTGTACTATTTTTGATGAATTAATTTATTTAATGGCTTTCTAAAAGCAAGATAAAAATTATTCTGTAAAGATATGGTAGCTAATATTCCATGGTTCCAAGATGGTATCTAATAAAGTCAAAAGACACCTTAGATTAATTTTATTTTCCCAACCAAATGTTTTTATATCTTTATTTTTACACAATTATATGAATTTTTCCTTTTTTTTTTTTTTTGGCTCTTTTATATTTTAATATCGGAAATATTACATTTAAAATTGAGACTAGAATATTAAGAGTTTGATGTTAGCTTTGGTTTCTATGGTGATATATTTTAATATGGCAATAAAGCTGAAACAATTGAAACAATGTTTATTTATGAATATTTGTCTTTCGATATTGTTGTCGATATTCTTCTAAATCAGAAAATAATCATAAAAGAGCCCCCCCCCCAAAAAAAACAAGACAAAAATCCATACAGCCAAAAGTTAAAATTCCGGATTCTGTGATTTTAAAGAAGTTTGAAGATGAATTATTTTAAGGATAAGATATTAGTAGGCTACTGTTTGTACAATTTCCAGAAAGTATGATACCTTTATTTCACCACAGGTGAGTCTACCATTCAAATAGTCCATGGTGGGATTTGAATTCAAAATACAGAGCCAAAACAAATACTACAAGGCATTCTGTTTGACATTATAATGGTTCTGACAATTCCTCACCTTAATCTGGTACTTTTATTTATTGATGCTGGAAAAATGAAAGGCAGAATTGATTTGGGCAGGATTGAAATAAAAATGCAAGATGCTTGAATAAACATAACAAGATATCTCATCTGATGCTTTGATGATTCTGTCAAAACACCATCAATTTTTTTTTACATGAAGCTGAATACTATGGCATAGGAATTAGTCTGTTGTGAAATACTATCATGTTGGTATTTCACTATCATATGGATCAAATCTGACAATAGGTACAGGTGTGGCTGTGTGGTAAGAAGTTTGCTTCCCAGCCACATGTTTCTTAGTTCAGTCCCACCGTGTGGCACCTTGGGCAAGTATCTTCTATAGCCTCAAGCCAACCAAAGCCTTGTGAGTTGATCTGAGAAATGGAAACTGAAATAAGTCTGTTATGTGTGTGTATGTGTGTGTGTGTGTGTGTGTGCGTGCATGTGCATGTGCGTGCATGCATGTGTGTGTTTGTGTCTGTTTGCCTACAAACCTACACCACTTGAAAACTGATGTTGGTGTGTTTATGTCCTCGTAACTTACCTTTCCAGCAAATGAGACTGGTAGAATAAGTATCTGGCTTAAAAAGAATAAGTGCTGGGGTCAATTTGTTTGACTAAAATTCTTCAAAGCAGTGCCCCAGCATGGCCACAATCTAATGACTGAAACAAGTAAAAGGTAAAAGGTAATATATTTTACTACAGCTGAGAATACTGAAGTATGGAGATTAGATGATGCACTACTAAACACCACATGTTCATGTGGTATTTCATACATGTGAAATCTATGAATAGAAGTAGCTTGATGTGCTTAGACTATTTCAACTGTGGTAGTTGTAGCTTTTTGCTATCTGTTTGTCCAAAGATGAAGGATAGTGCTTTAGATGTAATTAACAGTCAGTTTGAATGGTAGAATGGAAATCAGGGACAAAGAAGTTCCAAACAGAGAGAAAGAGATGCACATATGGATAGATTTGGTAAAGTACTTAGTTGTGAGTTTTGAAGACCAAGACACATTAAGTTAATAGGAGGAGACATGGATAGGACCAGTAGGTTCAGGTGAGAGTGCAGTACATTTTTCAAGTTCAAAACAGCAGGGACTGCATTATTAGCAGTAAAAGAGACAGTGAGAAGACAGAGTTTAATAGCTGGATAATAGTTTGTATGTTTTGGTTAATGAAAATGTTGACTATCAAGTTCACTGTAATATGTTTTGAGAAGACAGAATATCGGTAATTGACTAAGTTTCTATTAACTAAATATATAATGAATTGGGATTAGTTTTATCAACTCCATCTCTCAGTGATATAACAGATGAATAAGCTACTATGTCGTTATGAAGGAGAGAATAAGTTATGTTTGTGTTAATTTAACTATGATTATCTTTGGTAAATTTGTAAAGCTATTTAGTTTTCTGTGTAATAATTATGTAATATATCTTTTTTTATCTTTTACTTGTTTCAGTCATCTGACTGTGGCCATGCTGGAGCGCTGGCTTGAAGGGTTTTAGTCGAACAAATCAACCGCAGGACTTATTTTTTTAAAGCTTAGTACTTATTCTATTGGCTCTTTTGTTGAACTGCTAAGTTATAAGGATGTAAACACACCAACACCGGTTGTGAAGCAGTAGTAAGGGATGAACATGGACACAAAGACACCAGGCTGGGTGACAGGTATACATAACCAAGGGAGAAGCAGAAAAACACATAGATATTATATATATATATATATATATATATATATATATATGACGGGCTTCTTTCAGTTTCTGTCTACTAAATCCACTCACAAGGCTTTGGTCAGTGTGAGGCTATAGTAGAAGACACTTGCCCAAGGTGCCATTCAGAAGGACTGAACCTGGAACCATGTACTTGGGAAGCAAGCTTCTTACAACACAGTCATGCCTGCAGCTATTGTTTAGTTTTATATATAATCACTCTGCAATATTGCTTCATGTTGGAGTGTTTGACAAATTCTGGAATTATGTTATGTGATAAGTGACATATCTCATAAGGTCAGAGGATGAATGGGGTTCAGCTAGTGGCCAGGAAGCTGATTGGTTGAGAATAAAGTTCTAGAAGTTATAGTTACAAAGTCACATGTCTGTTAAGAAGATTCTAGATTAATACACGAGAATGTAAGGAGGATGTAGTCTCCGTGTGGGGGAAAGCAATATGCAGAAGTCAGTCAGTGTGAAACTAATTAACACAGAACAACATTCCATGAGATGTATATTTTGATTACACCTTGCTGTGCATGACTCTTCTTCTCTGGACAAGTTGGCTTGCTGCACTGGTCTGCAGTTTCCATACTGCTAACTTTTGCTGTTGGAGCCATGTTGGTACAGAAAAGAGGCTGCATTTTGCAACAATTTTTCTCCAGAGGCTAAATGTCAAAGAGGGCAAGTTATTGAACCATATACTTTTGGAGTTTAATTCCAGTGCTGACATTCTGTTATATTCCCGAGCGAGAGACATTACTATATCTGCTTAATCGTAATCTAGCAATGAGATGTAGGTACCTGGACATCTGGGACTGTTGTGTATGATAAACTGCTGTCTTATTTAGGGTGAAGTTTATCTTGCTTTCATGAAGGTGCATGGCTTAGTGGTCAGGATGTTTCACTAATGATCACAAAATTGTGGTTTTGGTTCCTGGACTGGATGATGTGTTGCATTCTTGAGCAAAATACTTCATTTCATGTTACTCTAATCCACTCAGCTGGTTAAAAAGGTAATCTTGTAGTGGACTGGCATCCCATCTGGGGTGGGGGGATATGTATGCCACAGAATCTGGGAAAATTGCCTTATGAGTCAATGACTTGAGAGATACCTTTGATCTCAATTTGCCTCTGCTTCACATCATGTAAACAAAACCAAAAGACAAGTGCAATCTTCATAATAGATATGGCATTAAATTCTTGGACTGTGTCATTGGAATAAATCTACAAATGATCAGTTCTTTGGACAGACAAAATACTTTGTGGGATTTGCAAAAAACTAAATTGCTACTTTTCTATTGATGGAGGTTACCATTCTGTGTCTGTTGCAATGTTTTTATCAAGAGATGTATGATAGCATGCTGAAAAGTTCCTGGCTTTGGGTAAAAGAAAATACCGGAGGATCAGTTAATTATGATTTTTTTTTTAACATATTCCCTCTCTGATTCACACACCTATTGCAGAGGTCCTTCAGTTTTTCTACGTCCTGTAAAAGAACTCAGAAGATTGGGCCTCAAACCAGGCCTTTTATGATACCCTTAAAGCCAGGAACTTTTCAGCACCCCCTCGTATATATGGAATTTGATTCCTCTGTGAGATAGAAGTGACTATGGTCTACCGTACTACAAATATAATACATAGTATCTATGACTAAACATTATGTTTCTAGGTGTTGCCTCAGTTGCTTGCTTGGTTACCATTTTCTATTGATTTTTTCCAACAACTCTGGGTCATGTCAAGCTACATATTGTTGGTTGGTCAGCTGATCAGCTGGTCGGCATGAATGTTCCAGGATGATGGCATGGGTGGTGATAATTATACAAAAGTATTGATGAATGACTATGATAGTCTAAGTGAGGTGGAAGGAGAATACCCATCTGTGTGACAGGAAGAGTTAAGACAAATTTACACATGTACACACACGCATACACATGTGCACAGACACACATGCACGTGCACACACACACATGTGCACACACACAGAGAAAAGCAAATGAAAAAGACATGAAAAGAAAGAGGAAAATGGAAATAAGTGTTAGTATCTATGAAAGTATAGGTGGTGAGAGAGAGAGAAAGAAAGAGAGAGAGGGGAGAAATAGCTAGACAGATAGCTAACCAGAACGTGAGATAAATAGGGAGAGAAAGAGAGAGATAAATAGAGAAAGCGGGAGAAGAAGGGAGAGGCAGGTTGCTTTAGGTATAGATTAAAAGATGAAGAGTGAAAGACAGAAATAGGAAGGAGAGGGTTAGAAAGGTAATTTGTGTGTAGAGAGAGGGAAAGGTGATGACAGTGAGAATGAGAGACAAAGTAAATAAAGGATAGAGATTGGAAAAGAAGCTTCTAGAAAATAGCAAAACCTGAAATCATTGAGAAGTGGGAAGAAATGAAATGGTGCAAAATATCAGAAGGAATAAGAATGGAATGAGGTGGAAAAGAACTGCTACAATAATACAAGTGAAAGGTAAAAGTAAGATGCTGCTGTGTTGGCACTGTGTTACCAAAGGAGGGTCATGTGTGGTCAAATTATATCTACATAGGTGGAAAGAACAATGTTTGGTTTAATATATACCTGTGTAATAATAATAATGAAAAAACAAACTAAACTTAATCAAATATCCATACCAGTGGACAGTCAAAATATGTATTTGTGTAATCTAAAACAGCCAATTTATGAAATAAATTATTATCAGTTTAATGTCCACAGCATGGATCATACAGAATTTGTTGAGGCAAATTTTCTGCAGTTGGATGCCCTTCTCGTCAGTAAACCTCATCTGTTTCCAAGCAAGGTAATATTTCTTCATGGCTGGACGTTTTCACAGAAAACTGCAAACAAAGGACACAACTTGTATGAGTGAATTTTGTTTATAACTATCACATAAGGTGAAGACAAGGACACTCGCACACACATAGAGTTTCCATCTACCAAGTCCACTTACAAGGCTATTTGTGGGCCAGGGGCAATAGTAGAAGACACTTATCCAAGGCGACATGTAGTGGAACCGAACCTGAGACCATGTGGTTGGGAAGTGATCTTCTTACCCATGCAGCTATGCCTGTGCCTGTCTGTTTTCTCCAAAACAAACCAGCCTGTATCTTTCTCCCATGTGTGCCAGTGTAATTCTATCTCAATGTATCCCACATTTCTGAACTCAGTAAATATGATCTAATAAAGAGAACCTGGAGCAATGTGGCTGAGAAGCGCTATCTTTGCTGGCATTTCAGTTTGTTTAACCACAGTTAATCATCAGTTCCCTAATTCCTGCAAACGGGTAGAGTCATTAAGAATGCTGGTTAGAATGTTCCATGGATTTTTCCCCAATAGTCTGTTCTCAGTTCAAATCCTGCTGATGCCAGCTTTGCCTTTTAACATTCCGGGGTTAGTAAAAAAAAGAGTGCCAATCCAGATCAGCGGATTTGTAGAACTTGTTAGAGGGTTGGGAGAAATGATTTGTGTTTGGTCTTTGATAGCCTGAGTGACATCTTGAAACATGTTTTGATCATATTGTGCCTATTTGGTAAAGTAGAGCTTTATCAATATTTACAAGATTTAAGCATGGCAGAGAGAGAGAGAGAGAGAGAGAGAGAGAGAGAGAGAGAGAGAGAGAGAGAGAGAGAGAGAGAGAGAGAGAGAGAGAGAGAGAGAGAGAGAGAGAGAGAGAGACAGAGAGAGAGAGAGAATAATGTGATAACTTAAAAGAATCACTGTAGAGTGGGCTGGGGTATAGTCAAGGAAGCCTACAGCATGTAAAATAGATAGCAAAGTGAGAACGAAAATACTTTAGTCACACCAATCAGTATTTATTTATTCTATAAAAATCTATATATCTTTTGGCCATCTTAGATTTGGCTATACTGATAAGACTATATTTGGCTGTGATGGATCAAATAAAACTACAGGGAAAAGTGGGTAGTAGTAGTAGTAGTCTGCATCTGTAACTGCTTAGTTGTGAAGTGACTGGATTTCACAAGTGTTGAGTTATATACTGACAAGTCACTGTTGTCTACATTTAACATTTGCTTTTCATGCTGACATGGGTTGGACAGTTTGATAGAAACTTGCAAGGCTAGGAGCCATACAAGGTTTCATAGTCTGCTTTGGCTTGGTTTCTACGGCTGGATGCCCTTCCTAATGCCAATCACTCTACAGAGTGTACCAGGTGCTTTTTATGTGGCACTATCACCAGTGCGTTTTACGTGGCACCAGCACCCACACCAATGCTTTTGCATGGCACATTGGTTTTAGGATCTCAATTCTGTTGCGAGGCATTTCCTTGAGTCTCTGGGATAAAATACTCTCCTGTATTTTCTTCCAGTTCACCCAAATGTTGGAAGAGAGACAGGGTAGTGCCTATGATCTTTCTAGGGTATTCAGGGCTGATGTTGCTGGAGTCAATTTTGAACATACATGATAGAGGTTGTGTTTAGCTGCAGAAAAAAAAACCTTGGATAGGGAAGGAATTTCAGGAGTTAGAAATGTTTTAGTGCAGGGACTGGAAGTTGAGACACAGAATGGGTGATTGTTCTGTGTTCTTCAAAACCACATAGCCAAGGAGGAAAGAACAGTACCCATAACCCCTCTTTCTTTTTTTTTCTTTTTGTTTGGTTGTGCTTCCAAGACTAGTTGAATGAAGGTTTATCCTCAAACCAAAGACCTAGATAATTACAACAGAGTGAACTCTACTAAATGCACTCAAATAGTGTTGTTAAACCATGCCACTGATTAAGTTTAACATCAAAGAACATAGAATGCAAATTACCTGTTTCACTTGTTTTACCTAGACTATCAAATGTTGTTATACCTTTCTGGTCACAATGAGCTTCCAGTTCTTTCTTGATTTGTACTCTTCTTTTCCATCTTGGCTCAAATTATTTTACTAAATCTTCTTTCTGTGGAGGCCTTCCAAGTGGTTTTTTCCAATCTCACGGATACCACTCAGAGAATGCAAACAGCCAGAACAAATAGCTCAAAACATCTCATCTGAGACTCTGACCCTTCCATCAATCCAATTCCCTGGTCTCATATGGCACCTTATTTTATTGACCCAGTAATGATGAAAGACAAAGTGATCCTTCATGAAATTTGAACTCAGAGTACACAGAACAAGCAACAAACAGCACCAGGTATTTCATCCTGTGCTCTAAACATTCTGCCAAAGTCATTGATGAGAGGTGAGCTATATTTTGTATAGATATACAGATATATATACGTGTGTGGTATATAGAACTTTCTTTCAAATGTTTGCCAATTTTTTGATAGAATGGACTGACCCAGCTAACAGACGTGTTTTGAATGCTGGAATAGATTTTTGTACAAATTGTTTTGTCTCACTGATGGAGTTGTTAATTCAACCGAGACATCTTGATGTCTGAGCAACCAGTCATGTATATATATATTCTTTATATATATATATACATATATATATATATATATATATA
>NC_068985.1:44029704-44034791 GCF_001194135.2 Octopus bimaculoides
ATATATATGAAGTATACATATACACACATGCACTTTATATATATGTATGTATATACTTTATATTTATTTGTATACTTTTATAAAGGGTCATATACTTAAGTGTTGCTAAATATACAAGTTCTGATCAAGTTAGTACTTCGGTGGTGGTATAACACATGCTTATTATCCTGTATATATGTGTGTGTGTGTGTGTAAATGATCATTAATCTTTATATCAATAATATGGCAGACACATTAACATCTTTCTCACCATCACCATCACTGTATTTAATGTCTTACCCACCTTCAGCAGAAATATCTTGTACAAAGCAACTAATACAAACATTAAATAGGCGTGGTGAGGGCTTCATCAACATCTGGGTTGAGTAAAATAAATAACTGCCTTGTTAAATGTTTGTCAATGTGTTTATATCTATATCAATATCTATGTATCTGTCTAACACTTAAATACATGTATATATAATCCCTGAGTAGCAATTCCTACAGGCTCAACTTTGAATATATCTTATTCCATTCTACCAAATGGGATCAAGTATTTTTCTTATTCAATTGCATTTCATCCACTCGTGAAACTAGCATCCACTCTGTGTGTGTATTTTTTATCTTTTACTTGCTTTAGTCATTTGACTGCAGCCATGCTGGGACACTGTCTTAAAGGGTTTTAGTCAAAGAAACCAACCCCCGGAGTTATTCTTTTTAAGCCTAGTACTTATTCTATCAGTATCTTTTGCCAAACCACTAAGTTATGGTGATGTAAACACACTAGCACCAGTTGTCAAATGATGGTAGCGGGATAAAGCATACATATGTTATCTATGCTGGCATGGGTTGGATGATTTGACCAGGGCTGGCAAGCTGAAAGGCTGCACCAGACTCCAGTCTGTTTTTGGCAAGGTTTCTACTGCTGGATGCCCTTCATAATGCCAACAACTCCAAGAATGTAATGGGTGCTTTTACGTGCCATGGGCATGGGTGCCAATTACCTGATACACACACACACACACACACACACACACACATAGAAATACATACACACACATGTATACACACACACACACATATATACATACACATCTATGTGTTTATGTATGTGTGTATTTTATCTTTTAGTCAAGAAGGAAGGCAATGGACATGATAGTTTGCAGAACTTCTTACAATGATGGAAGAGGGCCAAAAGTACCCTCTGATTAGAAACCTGGCCCAAATGTTTCAACAGAGTGGCCTCCTTCAAAGGAATCCAGTATGCCACAGTGTGACATTAACCCTTTAGCATTCAAACCAGCCATATCTGGCCAACATATTCTCCTTGTTTTATGTTCAAACCATCCAAATCCATCCTCTCACACCTTTTCTACAGTGTTATTCTAAGAATTAACAATCACATCATTGAAACCTTGAAGCTATGAGTCAATACATGATTAATTCAAAACAATATGAATAAATAAACATAAGATTTGACAAAGAAATCTGAATGCTAAAGGGTTAAACTGGGTGACAAATTAAGTATACTGTTCAAGGTAGACTTATTATGTAAATACGGGAGCATGTATATATGTATATGTGTTTGTATACATACATATATGTATTAGTGATTTGATACAGAAATGCTTTACTTGAAGTTACACTGATGCAAAAAATACCTGCTTACATAAAATAACACACACACACACACACACATGTACACCCCCACACACACACACACACACACACACACATTCACACTCGCATGCATATACTTGCAGCTCACAAAAACAAGATGACACAAACATAGATTATAAGAACCAGAAATAACTGTCAAACATCTGCGATGTCACATTCTGCTATCTTTAAAGAAAAAGAAAGAACACATTAGATGCTGTAGACTTGGATACACTATATCTGAAAGAAAACTCTGATGGGATGGTCATGGATGGAGTCTGTGTGATCACAAGCCTACTTGAACAAGGTTGATATGAAGTTAATGAACAACAACAACAACACAAACATGCAACAACAGGTTTACACACGTTCTGTTGGTGACCTTGTTCTGCTGTTGCTATTGATGCGAATTCTTCTAGCAGCAGAACACCTGCCCGGAAGCAAATAACAACCAATATTCATGATTATCAAGCAGACAAGCTTTCTGATTATATTCTTACTCAGTTAAAACCATCTCTTTTGATTTTACTAAAATTCTTTTAACGGTTCATTGAGCAATCGGTGTAAATACTTCTCTCAGTTCTCCATAGATATGTCTGAATTATTCCCTCTTTCTTACACCGTTCGGCTGAATGTTTGTCTTGCTGTGAAAATATGCTGCAATCCTCAAGTGTAATCGAATGTACTTGCAGACATTGACTGAAGGTCAGTGTTTCTTTAGGTATGCATGACTTGACTGAAATAGATTTAGGAAAGCAGATTTCTTTAATGTATCTGCAGATGAATGAAACGAGCAAGGAGATTTCAGAGATGAGGTTGTGCCCTGTATTAGACATCTGCAAGAAACATGGCAGAGTAGACATACAAAGTGTGAGAGAAAAGAAATGGTCCCTTTAAGAAAGGATCAATTCTGCTAAAAATAGTGCAGGTTGTTTCACTAGAAAATGAGTAATTGTAGAAAAGTAAGGAATTTCAAAGTAAGTAAAAATGACTTCATGCTTGATTATTGTAGTTATTACTTTACCTGTTATTGTAAAGTGGGTGTATAAAGTGTTCACGGAGTATTTATACAGAGATAATTGCAGATTTTCTGTCATATTGTATGTATGTTGTAGATGAAATTTGCATTGAGTGATGTGGTTCACCTCACTTCCTGTGTTATCCATATTGTGTGTGTGCATGCTTGTGTGTGTGCATGTGTGTGAATGTGAATGTGGGTGTATGTATGAGTGTGTACAAATATACATGCGCCATGTGTGTATGTATGTATGATTGCGTGTATATGTGTAAGCTTGTGCACGTGTGTGTGTGAATGAGTATTTACATGTATGTATGGATATGTACATGTCTGATCTGATAATTAATTACTGACCTGCTTCTAATATATCCAATGACCCATCCAATGGTCTAAAACTTCATTCAGTCAATAGCCATCCTATACTGTCTATATGCATGTGTGTGTGTGTGTGTATTCAGGGTGTTTGGGCTAAATATGACACTTTGCATAAAAGGAAGAAAAAAACCACAATAACGCATTCAAAAATAAAAGAATTTTTAAAAAATCAAAAAATATTAACTAGATTATGGCTGAGAGATAACAGTTTACTCAAAGTAGCTGCCATCAGCTTCCACCACAAGCTCAAGATGGCTCTGGAACCTGGTGGATGTATTCTTCAATGTCCCTGGGAAGGCAAACACCTCCTTGATCTTAGCCATCAGCTTCATCTTTGTGTTGCTGGTAGAGTGGTTGTTGTCTTTCTCAACATGCCCCACACATTGTAATCCATGTGATTATAACCAGGGGAATTAGGAGGCCTGAAACTGGGGCCAGAGAAGTCATACAAATTCTCTGGCAACCACTTCTGACTCTTTCTGAAAGTATGGCCAGAAGTTGAATCCTGCTGCCACATATATAGCCTTCCAGCAGCAGCTCTCTACAGCCAGGGTTTGACTACAGTCTCCAGTAGCTTCATATAGCTGTCTTAACTGAGCCTAAGGTCCTGTTCAAAGATGTGGGGATGAATTCTGGCATGAAGACACAGTCAGAACACCTGCTGTGTCACTCCCTGAAGACTATGGCTTTGTAGTCTCTGTTGCAGCTGTCCATGTCACATTGTACAGCCTTGTACAGATGCAGCAGCAGCAGCAACAACAGGAGCAGCAGTAGCAGCCTCAGGAGCAGCAACAGCTGGAGGAGAAGGAACAGCAGGATCATCAGTAGCAGGAGCAGCAACAGCAGCAGTATGTGCAGAAGCAGCAGCCATTTTAACGTCCACTTTTCCGTACCTCCCCAGGTCAGATCTAGTTTATTGAGGTAGACTTTTAAACAGCTGGATGCTCTTCATGTCCCCAACCTACACCTGTTTCAAAGCCCAGTAATATATCCTTATGGTGAAACATATTCTTACAGAATATTGAAAAATGAACGGCACTGCTTGTATGACAGTGACAATCATTTACAACTATCACACGCTATCAAAACAAGATGATGCAAGTGCATGCACACACACGAATACACACACATGCACTTATATACACACATTGGCCTTCTTTTAGTTTCTTTCTACCAAATCCATTCAAAGCTTTGGTCATTTCAGCACTATAGTAGAAGACATTTGCCCAAAGTGTCATACAGTGGGATTGAACCTGAAACCATGTAACTGAGAAGCAAACTTCTTACCACTTCTTACCACAGATTAAGTACCAGCGAAACACTGGAGTTGATGTAATCGACTGGCTCCCTCCCCAACAATTTCAGGCCTTATGCCTATAGTAGAAAAGATTAATTGCTATATCCAATCCTTCTTCCCCAGGACATCAATCTTCTGGAATTTCCTCCCTTCTCGTGTGTTTCCTGCAGGTGTCGGCCGGCAGTAGTTTTAAATAGAACATCAACAACATCAGTTTCAAATGGCCTGCAAAAGTTATGCACTCTTCCCTTTTCCTTTAGACTCAGCAAATATAAAAAATAAATAATGGCAAAGAACGTCATACTGTCTATTGCCGTACATCAGACGTACACGCATGTACATAAACTCACTTCATCACATCACACACATGCACAAACGCATCATATTGACTATTACCATACACACACACACACATGCGCGCACACACAGAGAAACTCATCACAATGGCTATTACAACACACACACGTACAGGGTGTTGTCCATAGCTTTCTATAATTACATTAGTGTTCAGTTAGTGTTATTTGAAAACAAGATATTCAAGATATTAAGAGGCTGTTCGTTTTGTATTCTTCTTATTAATCTTCTCTGTCTTATTTTTCCCCTCCCCTCCTCCTCCTTCTGTTGATTGTTAATTAACTTAATTAAGAACAGTCTGTTATTTATCCTCCTGTTTCCCATTTGTGATGAACAGAGAGGGAGAGAGGGGGTCGAAGAGAGAGGGGGTCGAAGAGAGAGGGGGTCGAAGAGAGAGGGAGAGAG
>NC_068985.1:44035015-44037599 GCF_001194135.2 Octopus bimaculoides
GGGGAGAGAGAGAGAGAGAGAGAGATGATGATGAGGCTGATAATAAAGCCATTTAATTAGCTTGTGGGTCAAAAAAATCATTAAAAACATTTATTTTCAGCAATGCTTATCATGGATTCCCCACACTGTCCCCACCCCCACCACATTATGGACCCAAAACTGATCCATGCCATAGATTCTCAATCATCTGTTGAACATCTCACTTCCAAACTCCTATTATCCCAAAACGGATCCATTGTACACATCTTGTATCATCTCTTTGAGTGCTAAGTCTATTACCATTCTATAATCAAAACCTGTCCTGTGCATTCATTGTATATCATCTGATTGACTTCACACTGTACTATTACAAAAAAAAGAAAAACCTCTGCAAAAAACTGATCTATGATCTATGTCTTGTGTCCTCTGTTTAAATTACTAATGACCAACACACATGAAGCTTGCTTCAGCAAAGTTTTTAACCCTCTAATCTGTTGCATTCCTTGTGTGGCATGGTGTGGAGGTTTGTGTGAATGGATAAGAATAAAATTAATTATATCAACCATTAATCTTTGAAAATGAAGCACATATGTATGTATACACACACAAACCCACACATATATTTATATATATATGTGTGTGTAATATATGTATATATATACATACATACATGTATGTATGTATGTATGCATGTATGTATGTATGTATGTTTGTATATATGTATGTTCTTTGAAAATGAAGCACATATGTATGTATACACACACAAACCCACACATATATTTATATATATATGTGTGTGTAATATATATATACATACATACATACATGTATGTGTGTGTGTGTGTGTGTGTGTGTGTGTGCGTGTTTGTAAGCATACTGGAAACAAATAATTATCATTACTAAATGTTAAAACAACAAAATAAGATAGTTAATAGAAAAAAAATAAATGATTGAAAACCATAATTTATTGCTAAACATTAGATTTAAAGATTTAATCAGTTTTAGTTCAATTTTCCATGTTTTCACAATTGTGATATTGATTTTTTTTCTAAATGTATTAAAAAATTTTCTAAAAATTGGAATTTTAAAACTTTTAATGGCACCAATAACATTTTATAGGCATTGGTTGAAGAGAGTTGGTGAGAGGATATATCCTTGTTGAATGCCATTGGGAAAAATGAAAGTGCTGGGAATGTAATTCCTGTGTATTATATAGGCTTGGCAGCTGATAGTTTACTAGCTAACACATTGTGTTGATGCTTAACCCTTTAAGTATTCAAATTACTCTGCCAAATGTGATGATTACTTATTCACATTGTTTTGAATCAATCCGGCATTATTTTGTAGCTTCAAGATTTTGATGATGTGATTGCTTATTTTTAGAATGATACTGCAGTGTATGTATGAGAGGCCAGTCCTAGTCATGTTTGATCATAAAACAAGTTGAATATCTGAATCTGATATGGCCAGTTTAAGTACTGAAGGGTGGTAGTGGTGAGTGTTTTGTGTAAAAGCTGCCAGCAGAGAATGGAGTTTAAAATCTCTGCTGATGTCGATGGTAGTTAGAATGGTGTATGTGTGTAGGCGTTTCTTTTCTTGTTGTCGAAGCTTTCATGTAATTTTTTTGTTTTTGTAAAGATTTTAACTATTCTCTGCTATTTGCTTATGCACAAAACCACCTTATGAAGCAATGTGTGTGTGTGTGTGTGTATATATATTCTTTCTTTGTCTATTTCAGTCATTTGACTGTGGCCATGCTGAAGCACCACCTTACGGGGTTTCAGTCGAACTGATCGACTCCTGGACTTATTCTTTGTAAGCCTAGCACTTATTCTATCAGTCTCTTTTGCCAAACTGCTAAGTTACAGGGATGTAAATACACCAACATTGATTGTCAAACGACGGTAGGGGTGGGAACAAACACAGACACAAACACAAATATATACATACACACACACACACACACATATATATATATATATATATATATACGACAGGTTTCTTTCAGTTTCCATCTACCAAATCCATTCACAAGGCTTTGATCAGCCCAAGGTTATAGTAGAAGACACTTGCCAAAAGTGCCACACAATGAGACTGAACCCGGAGCTATGTGGTTGGGAAGCAAGCTCCTTACCACACAGCCACTCCTGTGCCTATATATATATATTAATTAATGAGGGTAGAAATTGATATTAATCAATTAGAACCAGTGGTCCAGCATATTAAAAAAACCCGAAGATTAAAATTATATTACATACAAAATTTTAACAGGTGAAACCATGGTACGTAGGTTAATCGTTTTTTTATTTAGTATTTTTTCATTTGTCTTGCCCTTTTACAGTCTGTTGTGTCGCTGAATTTTTACTGAGAACATATATTTTTCTTCGTGGTTAGATGGTTCGGCATCTATTTCTGGCATGTGGGGGTCCACTTTTGCTGGTCATTCCTCTTATTTTTGTATATATATATATATTTACGTAAGCTCGCAAGGAATGAAGCCAGTATGCTCCGTTGGATGTGTAATGTCAATGTGAATACCCGTCAGAGTGTAAGTATCTTGAGAGAAAAGCTGAACATTAGAAGCATCAGTTGTGGCGTGCAAGAG
>NC_068985.1:44038003-44051387 GCF_001194135.2 Octopus bimaculoides
GGCACATAAAAGACACCATTTCGAGCGTGGCCGTTTTCGTGCGGGTGACACGTAAAAGCACCCACTACACTCTCTGAGTGGTTGGCGTTAGGAAGGGCATCCAGCTGTAGAAACTCTGCCAAATCAGACTGGAGCCTGGTGTTGCCATCCGGTTTCACCAGTCCTCAGTCAAATCGTCCAACCCATGCTAGCATGGAAAGCGGACGTTAAACGATGATGATGATGATGATGATGATATATATATATATATCATATATAATCTAAGCAATGGTTTTATATTCTTGTATACACCTTGTAGTATGCTGTTTAAAGCCAGTTCACAGTATTCAGCTGCCTGATGTCAACAACAGTATGGAGGTATATGCCACTGAGTTTACTTCAAGAATTCCTTAATGTCTGTAGAGTTTATAAAAAATATGAGAGAAAAAAACGGAATTCGTGAGACTGTCTTCATTATAGCTTAGTTTTTTATAGTACACTACAATTACCAAAATGTATTATTTTAAAAATAAGCAAAACAGCAAATAAAAAAATGAGGTACTTTTAGAAAAGTCACCTTAGAAAATACATCTGCACCTAAGATGCATCACAACTGTTTGTACACCATCTCATCTGCAAGGCACTGATGCATGATGGGTCAAAACAGTTGTAGTGGTTCTGAATAAAGAGTCACATGAATTCCATTTTCTTTCTCTCATATTTTTTATATATATAATCTCTCTCTCTCTCTCTCTCTCTCTATATATATATATATATAGGCACAGGCATAGCTGTATGGTAAGAAGCTTGCTTCCCAACCACATGGTTCTAGGTTCAATCCCACTGCATGGCACCTTAGGCAAATGTCTTCTATATGTGTGTGTGTCTTTGTGTTTGTCCCTCCTGTCACTGTTTGACAACTGTTGTTGGTGTGTTTACATCCCCATAACTTAGTGGTTCTGCAATATAAGTCCAATAGAATATAAGTCCTAGTGTTGATTCATTCAACTAAAAACCCTTCAAGGTGGTGCCCCAGCATGTCTTCAATCAAATAACTAAAACAAATAAAAGAATGAAAGAACATATGTGTAGGTATGTATGAGTATTACACTAGACATAGAACTATGATTCTGGAAACTACATATGTATAAATACCCATTTATTGTCTTTTTGAAGGTGCATGACCAAGTGGTTATGGTGTTGTCCTTGCAGTCATGTGGTTATAGGTTCAATTTCTGGTCTTGGCAATATGAAGTTTTGAGCAATGCACTTCCTCTCACATTGCTCTTGACTACTCTGCTGAAAATGAACCAACTGTTAGTGCGACTCTCTCTTCCTCCATCTGTCACATCTTTGGTATTCCATTTGGTCAAATGTTACAGAGCCATAAAAGATGTTTGGGTCTGCTCACATCTGCATAAGAACCTGAAACAACTATTGAAAGTGTGGCACAAGCTTTTAGGTCACACTCGTCTGTGAGTGATGCCTAAGCTTTATTGCCAAGAGAACAACTATTTGTAAATTGCAATTTACAAAGCGAAAATTAACATAAACTGTTGAGACTGATATGATAAATAGATTAACAAATAGCTAGACAAACTGATAGAAAGTGAGGTTGACAGATAGATAACTAGATGGATAGATATATTCATAGATACATGTATTATTAGGTAGGTAGGTAGGTAGGTAGGTAGGTAGGTAGGTAGGTAGGTAGATATGTCATCATATAGAGAGAAAGTGAGAACATGAGTGAAAGAATGAGGAAGACATTTAGAAAGATGAGAAAATAATGTTGGAAAGAGTGAAACTAAAACCAAAATTGAAAGAATGAAAGAAGAATCAATGAATAACGGATGTGTCCAAGTCTTAGTTTATTGAGGGGAGAGAATAAGAATGAAAGAGAATGGTTGAAGGAAGAAAAGAAATATGTGATAGCATTATAAGCAGAGCTTTGAGAGAAATGAATAATGGCAGAAAGAGAGAGAATAAAAGAGAAGGAAGAAAGGAAGGGTGTTGCAAAAACAAAAACGAAAAATTCCAAAGGGAAGTGAGACTGAGAGGAAAGAAGTATATATGGTTGTAAATAGAATGGAAATAGAAATAAAAGAATGGGATAGATTCCATGATAGAAAGACAAAGATAATAAATGTTATGAAGTTATAGAAGAAAGCATTATTGGAATTGACTAAAACGTGAAAAATAAAATGAAAGAAAGAAATATACATTATAAATTATCGTTAATAAGTTAGCAATGAAAACTCATTAATAATATAGAATTAATTAATGTCAAAACACTCAAACTATACCTCACTTGTAATCCATCAATTGTGTGTGTATGTGTGTGTGTGTGTGTGTGTGCGCATGTGTATGTGTGGGACTGTTATATTAGGGAATTATAAATGTATTCATGGATTTTGGGATGTATTTTAGATAAATGGTTGTGTGTACATGTACATGTGGTTTGACAGTGTGTGTGTGTATGTATGTATGTGTGTGTGTGTGTGTGTTTGTATGTGTGTGCATTTGTATTTGCATGCGTGTATGTATATATAGGATGAGTTGTGCGTATTATGTGTTGTGTGAATTTTTGAAGACTTTATTTCCTGAGAATAATTCAGAAAAATGTTCAAAAGAATGAAACTAAAAGCCAAAATGGAATGAAAGGAAGAAAAACTAAAGGAAAGGAAGGATGAAGGTAAAATGTCCAAGTCTTAGATTATTGAGAGTAGAAAGCAAGAATGAAAGAGAATGGTTAAAGAAAGAAAAGAAACATATGACAGCATTATTTCGCAAAGGAATTATTTCTCAAAGAAAATTGTAGTTTATTTAGTTCAAAGGAATTTAATGTTTTTCGGCAGATAAAATAAATACATCTTTGAACCAGTGGCAATAGACATCTTGTCGTTAGTAAATCATAAATTGACAAAGGTTTTTATCACTGCCATTGGCGCAAAGCTATTTAAAGCATTCGATGAAACGACCTTCACTTTCATGGTTGTGGCAGAGAATTGGTTTGCCAATTGTTCATACCATTGCTTTGCAGCAGTGCACGGCTGGACAAGACTAAAGGCAAAAAAAAAAAAAAAGATATCATAAACCTTCATGGAAGGATTTTATGATATATGATGGCTTATGACTAAAGTATATCACATTTAAAGGTGGTGTAAAAGTTGGTTATAACAGCTTTAATATATTTCATGTCCAGTAAGTTCACCACAGGAAAAGTTCATCGTAGGGAAAGTTCACCAACATCAATTCACTGATTTTTTCAATAAAATAGTTTTAACTATCAATGATGAGATACTATGGATATATTTTGTCGGTAAGCTTCCCCCATGGTGAACTTTCCTCGCAGTGAACTTCCTTTGTGGTAAATCTATGGTGGTGAACTCTCCTGCGATGAATTGATGGCAGTGAACTTGCCTGTAATCAATATATTTATATATCTTTCCTCAAGTTCAGCACACAGTTAAAAGAAAAAAAGAAACGAACTAAAAAACTGCGAAACTCTCAACAAATGTTAAGTTTCCCATATTAACCTTTCATGGCAACCAAACTTCTCCAACATAAGCAAGATTGTGTTTGGAAGCCACCAGAAAATATGCCAGCTCTCATCTGTTGTTAATGTGCTACAATAAAGTTCAAATGTGACTCACATTAACATATTGATCACTTATCTTAGTTGGTACAATTGCTACATAAACAAATATTCTTGGCATTCCACACTTCACTTCTACCAAAAACTGGCCAAATCTTTTTCAAATCACACTCTCCTTTCTACCTCAGGCATTCTGTCCTGCCTAGGTATGAATGAATGAATGAATGAATGAATGAATGAATGTATGTATGTATGTATGTATGTATGTATGTATGTATCTTCATCATCATTTAATGTCCATTGTCCATGCTGGCATGGGTTTGACAGTTTGACCAGAGCTGGTAAGCTGGGGAGTTGCACCAGACTCCAGCCTGATATGGTATGGCTCCTATGGCAGGATGCCCTTCCTAACACCAACCACTTTACAGAGTGTGCTGGGTGCTTTTATGTGGCACCAAACAGGCACTTTCATGTGGTGCCACATGACCACTTTTATGTAGCAATGCATAGGTACTTTTACGTGGGACTGCATGGGTGTTTTACATGTCACTACACTGGTGCTTTTATGTGACACTGCACAGACACTTTTACATGGCACCACATGAAATATGTATGTATGTGTGTATGCATGTATATAGCATGGGCTCTCAGAAATTCTGGGTTTGTATCTGGCATGCTAGAAGACCACTGGAAGTGAGACACCCCTTAGCTTTTTTCAAGGCATGTCTCTAGAGGAAGGTCACTCTGATATAAAACCAGATAAGCAAGGAATGACATTGAACATTTTGGGGATCTTTTGCTTGTGCTTGAGATCATGGTACTCTCACATTCCTGTGCCTGTGCTCCATATTAGCAGGAAGAGAGGGTCTGTGCAAGCCTTATTGGACCAAAAATTTTAGGTTGTGCAAATTTGCCAGCCAGGCAACTATCCAATGTCCAGTCGAGTAGGAGGATCCCTATAGAAACTAGGGATGTGAACTCAAGTGAAGCCAATTGTTGGTGCAATAACTTTATGCATGGACACTGCTGGCATTTTGCATGGGAAATGGTCAGTGATGGTCTTCCTCAGTCATGAGTAGGCAGCCATCATCATCATCATTGTCAGAGAGTTTAAACTGGTTGTTAACAAGGCAGCAAGACCTTTTTGAATTGAGAGAATTCCAAGTGTTTGTAAATATGTGACTGAGTTGGTGTGTTGGTTGTACTGTCAATGCTCACAACTAAGTGTGTGCGTTTCTTCATCTAAAGAATCTCAGATGAAGAATTTTAAAAATTATCTTACAAATCTTCACATAAGTATGTATGCATGTATGTGTGTGTGTATGTATGTATGTATGTGTGTGTTTATGTGGTGTGTATGAGCCAATGAAAGATCTCTAGATTGTAGTTAGATCTGTTAGAAATAGTAGCCAAATCTCCCTCAAATCATACTTTGCCTTTAATGAAAAGAGAAAGGCCACAAACACTAAACAGGAAAATAAGATACATAGCTGTGTAGAGGCTTCCCTCGTTGGTATGTTTTAGCCCTTGGTTGTATTAACTGTTTTGGACACAAAGAGCTAGTTGTACATTATGTCATACTTGAAGGACAATTTCATTATAGCTATTGACTCTAATGTCTATGATCTTTCAGCTCCCTGGCCCTTATATTCCATGTGGTGGCTGAGATCCCATTCCATTTGAAAGAACTCACTATTTCTATAGTCTGTTTTACTGCAATATCTACCTAAATGATGCTATTTAGTGCTCAGTCAGCTCTGGCTGATCAGGGCTATGATAAAGATGCTGAAGTCATGACTATCTTATTTAAAGCATAGTATATCTAGGATCACATTATTATGTCTCCTTTTTAAACATTAGGGTATCACTTGAAGTAAATTTGGCTCCTATTTCTACCTAACAATGTGATCTTGCAAGAAGTTCCCTTATTTGTTTACCATCTACCAAAATGTTGATGATGATGTTTGATATAACCTCATGCCCCCACCACTCCACCAAATTTTGAAGAGGAGGGTAAAGTTGATAAAATCAATCCCAGCTTTCCACTGGTACTTATTAACTATAAAGAGAGGTTAATAGAATAAGTAATAATAAAATAAATTTTGACCTAGATGGGGGTTTGAACTCAGAACTTGGTTGCAACAAAATACTGTAACGCATTTTAATCTGTTGCCCTACTATTCAATGATAAAGATGATGAAGGAATGTTCTTAGGTTTGGATGATGATAATGTAACAGAAGATAAAGTTAAGGATGGAACTGCTGATAATGATAAAAGTAGAGATGTTGCTGTTGATAAGGATGGAAGGGAAGACTGAAGACCAATCCAGTTAGAAATTCTTCACTCAGCTATGACAACTTAAGCAGTAAAAGACTTGTAGAAAATCTTGTTGCTTTATGCCTTCATATTCATCTATAATTCCATAATTATTTATAAAATCTTTTGCCACCATTTCATTAATGAACTTTAATGCATCCCGATTCCTTTAAGATGTCCAGATGGAACTGCAAACAGCAAGCAACAAACAAACAAATAAATAAATACACAACGATGAGAGGAAAGGAAGGAATACATTTGATGCTATAACAAAATCTGACATTTTATTGATTCTTGGCAGAGAATATTCAAAGATATTTAATTATTTCCATCATATTTCTTCCTTTTAAATATTCTCATCTTCTTGTCATTGATGTTTTAGTTAATAATCTTGATATGTTGTTTGTTTCTTTGACTTTTGATATCACCATTGAATGCCTGATGTGATATGCTTATTTATATCGCTACCGTTTATAGATTTCTCAATACCAGATCTTATAAAAGACAAACAAAGGAAGATAAATTATATAATTTTTGGTTGTTTTTGCCAAGAAACTCTCAAAGTCCTTCTTTTAAAATTTTGTTTTTCTGATTAAATCAGCTGAGACCCCCCACCATATACAAACGATTCTTTGCTAGACCATAACCCATTACTCCTTACACTATTAAAGACTTTTCGTTTGTATAGTGGATCTAGGGCATGTTTGCTAGGCAAGGTCCAACTCTCTCTTTGGGAGTAAGATGAACTGAGTGCTGCATGCAATGAAGCACACCTCCCTTTTTATCAGTGCTGCTACTTGAGCCAATGAGGAAACTTTTATGCAGTTGTTTGATCAGCTAAATCTGCCTCAGTTTGGTAGCCCTACTGCATTGGGGAAAGAAGGAAACATATGCTGGTTAATATATTCTGTTTGGATAGGGGATGGATCATAGTTGACCATAGACCTGCTGGATGAAAGATGAGAAGAGGTCAAACATACATGCATACAGTCATACATATACACATAAATACATACACACATGTCTACATACTGATCTCTTTCTAAGAAATACTGACTTATATTGCTCTCTCTCTCTGAACACTGGAAAATCCAAGCTAATGCAAAGCAAAAAGAGAGCAATTTTCTGAGAATGTTGTTCATTGGTACTTGAAACAAATAAATAAATGATATAAGCCACACTAAAAACTTGGCTTGGTGTACAAGTTTTTAACATGTTGCAATCCTGAAGTAAGAAATCCTCACCAAAAATCTTCTGCATAGAATAGCTGACAACATGTTTAGGCTATGCCAAAACCAAAACCAAAACCAAAGGCATAAGGCACTCTACTGCCAACTGTGAGAAAATTGGACATGATGTTGTTATCAGAAATCTGGAATAGACTGAGAAAGAAAAAAAAAATCAATAAAGATTGAGACTAATAGACCAAAAGAATAATGTTGGAACTTGAGAATAAAAACAGTAACCAGTTTACAACAGACTAAATCTGATATTATTGTTTGAGACCTTAAAATAAAACATGATCTGTTATGGATGTTAGCTGTCCACTTGATATCAATGTAATAATAAAAATGCAAGAGTACATTTGTGGACCATTGGTGACAAGTTTGAAAATCCAGTCCTTAAAATATTCTTTCAACTGTATAGCCATTATTATTAGAGTGGCAAGACAAAGGTAGAGCAGTGGTAGAATTGTTAACACACCAAGGCAGTGAGCTGGCAGAAATGTTAGCATGTCGGGTGAAATGCTTAGTAGTATTTCATCTGTCTCTATGTTCTGAGTTCAAATACCACCAAGGTCAACTTTGCCTTTCATCCTTTCGGGGTCGATAAATTAAGTGCCAGTTGTGTACTTGGGTCGATTGAATCGACTGGCACCCTCCCCTGAAATTTCGAACCTTGTGCCTAGAGTAGAAAAGAATTGTTAACATGTCAGAAAAAATGCTTAGCAGAATTACTTTCAGCCTTTTATGTTCTGAATTCAAATGCCACCAAAGTCAACTTTGCTTTCATCATTTCAGGAATGATAAAATATAATGGTTTTCAACTTTTGCTACAAGGCCAGCAGTTTTAGGGGAAGAGGATAATCAATTACATCAACCCCAGTATTTGACTGGTCCTTAGTTTATTGACTCTAAAAAAATGAAAGGCAAAGTCATCTTTGACAGAATTTGAGCTCAGAATGTAAAGTCATCAGGAATTCTGCCAAGCAATTTGTTTGGTGTGGAAATGAATCTGTTTGGTTGCTGCTGTGGGGTTCAATAAAATATGGCACCAACCAAGTACTGGGGTCAATGCAATCGACTTCCCCACTTCCTTCCAAATTGCTGGACCTTTGTCAAAATTTGAAGCTGTTGTTATTGGAGTGACGGGTTATGTACTGTCATGCCTGAATCAAATTTAGGCTGGACTTGGAATCATGGACAAAGAATGTGACTCCATAATTTAGATGACATGATATATCAGGGACCATAAAAATATACAAGACCTTATGATATAGAGGGTGAGTGATTGCACAAAGGGTAACGGAAATAACAAGACACTGTTTATTTAACAATCTTGCCACTGAACAGGGGGTTGAAAAAAAAAGCCAACCACAAAAATAACAATCAGGAAGACAAAACACACACACACACGCGCGTGCATATTCTTGATGAAGCTCTATGAATGATTGGTTATTTTGAAGAATTAACATTAGTGTTTAAATTTCTAAAGCAAATAACTTTAAATGATTCCATCTGCTACATGATGGCTGGTTCCTTGCTGTCAGCTGGATGGTAGTGGCAGTGGTGCTGCTGGTGGTGAGGACACTTGATGGTGGCAGTGTTGGATGGCAGTGGTGCTGGTGGATAATGGTGGTGGTGTTGATGTTCTGATGATGGTAGTGCTGGCTGTGGTGGAGGTGGTGGTGGTGATAATGGTAGTGGTAATGGTGGTGCTGGTGCTGGACAGTGATACTGGTCATGATAGTGATGGTGGTGATGGTGGACACTGATAATGATGATGATGATAATGTTGATAACATTTGAAATTAATTAAATTAATGAATAACCATAAGTTATAAACTGCAATTTAAATGTGGATATTTGCGAAATAAAAATATTTCATTTCAACAAGAACATTTATTTATTTATTTTTTTTTACTGCTCACATTAATTTCATTCCAAGATGATTAAATAAGCAGTTCTTTCATTAACAAACAGCAGAATATAACTATCTGTCTTTCTGTCATTCTTTTATATCCTCTCTTCAACCCTTCGCTCTCTCCATTTCACACCCTTACCACTCTTTCTCTCTCTCTCTTCCTTTCTGACATCACTTCTTTTCATCCATTCTACTCCTCCTTTTTCTCTATTTCCTCTCACCCCTTTCAATATTTTTATCATATTTTTATTTATTTATTGGTTTGGTCCAAAGGAAGGGGTTGTATCCATGGCCTTTGCAGGTTCTCTAGGGCTGGTGGGGTCAGTATGGTTAATGTCCATATTGAACTGTTACAAGCTGACAACAGCAAGAAAAATATAGACATAGAGGGAATGCCAAATCTTTGATGTTTTCCTCTTCCTCCTTTCTCTATTTCACTCTCTTTCTATTTTACACTTTTACTATGCTTTCTCTCTGTGACTTTTTCTCTCTCCTTTCATACATCTCATTCTTTCTTTTTACACCACATCCTTGCTGCCTTCTTTTAATCTGGAATAAAATATAAAAAGAAAATAATAAAAACCTAATTTATTTTGTTTTATTATTAAAATCAAGAAATGAAAGTGTTTCATCAGATTATGATTTGGTTTTCATTGTAACTTAAGTCATCAATTAGCAGAAAACTAAATGAATAATTATATATACATATATAGTGTATATATATATATATATACTAGGCGTAGGAGTGGCTGTGTGGTAAGTAGCTTGCTTACCAACCACATGGTCCCGGGTTCAGTCCCACTGCGTGGCATCTTGGGCAAGTGTCTTCTACTATAGCCTCGGACCGACCAAAGCCTTGTGAGTGGATTTGGTAGACGGAAACTGAAAGAAGCCTGTCGTATGTATGTATATATATGTGTATGTGTGTATGTGTTTGTGTGTCTGTCTTTGTCCCCCCAACATCGCTTGACAACCGATGCTGGTGTGTTTATGTCCCTGTAACTTAGCGGTTCGGCAAAAGAGACCGATAGAATAAGTACTAGGCTTCCAAAGAATAAGTCCTGGGGTCGATTTGCTCGACTAAAGGCGGTGCTCCAGCATGGCCACAGTCAAAAGACTGAAACCAGTAAAAGAGTAAAAGAGTATATATATATATATATATATATATATATATGTACTATCCTCATCATCATCAGCAGCATCAGCCTTCTTTACTGTCCATTTCCCAATAATCTTTCAAGTGCTTAGAACCCTCTTGATAATCTTTCCTGTTCCTAAGAAGCAAACTTTCTGTAGAAGCTCTACAGGATATTCTGTTCCAATCTCCTTCAACCATTTGTCTATATCTTTGCTTACAGTTCCCAGTGCACCAATTATTATAGGCACAATCTTCTATTATTTTTATTGACTTTGCCTTTCATCCTTTTGGGGTCAATAAAATAAGTACCAGTTGAGCAGTGGGGTCGATGTGATCGACTTACCCCTCCCCAAAATTTCAGGCCTTATGCCTATAGTAGAAAGGATTATTATTATTATTATTGCCTTTGCACAGCTTCTAACACTGGAGATGTACTACAGTGTCAGCTGTTCACTACCAGTGAACTAAGGTCACACCTCTTATTTTACGAGCACCTTCCAGAGTATTTGAGCAGTTCCAAGCAGTGCTGTTTTCTGCAAATGCTCCACCCTTATTGCAGCCCCTATTTGTTCCATGTTCTTCTCGAGATTTTTGCTCTCTGTTTCCAGGGCTCTGACAATTATTGGTGCTACTGCTACCTTTTTCATCGACCACAACTGCTTAACTTCCCAAGCTAACCTGTCATGTCTCTCAACTTTTCTTTCTTCCTTATCGCATACCTTGTTGTCAGCTGGGCATGCTATATCTATAATGCAGCATAGTTTGTTTTCTTTCTCAATTAAGACTATGTCTAGCTTCCTATTCTCTATCTCATGGTCGCACTGGCTCATAAAATCCCATAAGACCTTTGCATTTCTATTTTCGACGATGCCTTCAGGTTTGTGGTCGTACCAATATTTCGCTCTGTCAAGTCCATACTTTTTGCAAAATGTCCGATGGACAAGCCTGGCTATATTGTCATGGCATCTCTTATATTCCTTCTGGGCTAGTGGCGTACATTGGCTGGTAGTATGCCATATGGTTTCACCGTATTGTCCACAGATTCTGCACTTATCACTTTCTGCTGTGTTGTCTATTCTGCATTTTATGTATTTTGTTCTTAGTGCTTGCTCTTGGGCAGCACAGATTAGAGCCTCCATTTCCAGTTTTAAATCACTTTTAGTCATCTACAGCCATCTTTTTTCTCTGTCTGTCTTATCTTCAACATCCCTATGAAATTGACCATGCATTCTTTTCTCTACCCACCTATTTTCAGTTTCATTCATTTTCAATTGCTTGTACAGTGCTTTATCTTTGCAATCTTTCATCCTATACAAGCCTGACCTTCTTACTTCTAATAATGGCGGTTCTGTGGCATTTTTTTACATCATACCATGCTATGTTGTTTTCTTCTGCTCTAATGCTGTGTTCGAATCCAATGAGTCCTCTTCCCCCTCTTTTTCTTGGTACATACAGTCTGTCTGTGTCACTTTTTGGGTGGAGTGACCCATATCTAGTTAGAAACTTCCTTGTCTTTCTGTCTAAGCTGTTTAGTTCATCTACTGTCCATGCGATTACCCCTGCTCCATATCTAAGGAGTGAAACTACCCAGATGTTGATAGTTTTGATCTTATTCCATCCATTTAAGTTTGACTTAAGAACCAGTCTCAGTTTGCGCAAGTACTCCACCTTAAATTTTTATCATTATTATTATTATTATTATTATTATTATTATTATTATTATTATTGATGCCAACCCTTAGGCAGTCTGATTGAAGCTAACACCTTAAACATTGTATTCCATTTCAACAGCTTCATAAAATTTTCTATTATTTTTTAAAATTATACGTTGACAGGAAAGGTATGCTTGAAGTTGGTTCTATAAAATTCTGAAAATTTTCAGTTTTTACCTAAAATTGGATGTGTTTTTGTTGAGCTATTTTGACAGTTGTACAGAAAAACTTGCTGCTGTTTTTGGTAAAACTTTTTTTATTTCCTTTTTTATTGATTCTCCCACTGGGAGGAATTATCTTCAAATTTTGTATTTTCAAAATTTATTATTTACAAAATTTATCATTAACACTCCCTCCATAAATAAAAAAAACATAAAAATCATGGATCCTTGTGAAGGAATAATAATGTACCAAAGAGGGACTGAAAGAGTGTGTAAAAGAAACTGAGGAAAGGGAAAGGCAGAGAAATATATAACGAGGCTAGTGTTGTCTTTCATAGTAACATCACTGTTGTAGCCATGGCAACAACAGTCAGTTTTACAGTTGAAAATTTATCAGTTTGCATTGATAAGGTTCACATATAATGTTTGCTGTTGGTGAAAAAGAAAAAATAACAACAACAGTCAGGAGAACAACAAGAACAAAAGCAACAAATACAATAATGCCAATAACAACAAGACCAGCGATAAAACTTTGTGTGATCCATTTAATGGTCAAGACAGAAGCAGTCACTCAACACCAAGAGAGAGCATACAAAAAAATATGAATGTGATGTAACTTATGTTGGGATCATGAAATTTTCAACTGAAGAAGTAAATAGTATCTAGAAAGGAACAATTGTTTAAGAATGAATAAACAGAAAAGAGAAAGCTGCAGTACCCAAGCCCAGAAGAAGTAGAAAAATGCTTTCAGGAAGTGTGGTGCACAATAGGGTATACAATCTTTTCTACTATAAGCATCATCACCATCATCATCCTCCTCCTCATCATCATCATTTAACGTCCATTGTCCATGCTGGCATGGGTTGGATGGTTTGACCAGAGCTGGTAAGCTGAGGGGCTGCACCAGACTCCAGTCTGATTTGGCATGGTTTTCACAGCTAGATGCCCTTTCTAATGCCAACCACTCTGAGAGTGTAATGGGTGCTTTTATGTGCCACTGGCATGACACCAGTATCTGCCATGACTACAATTTCACTTGTTCTCAAATTTTTAGGGCCACTGCCCCCCTCCTCATGGCCACATAATACCCTCAGCACCTCACTCCTATTTTTATGTATAAATAAATATTTTATATTTTACTAGTTTATATATACTATGAATCATTTGATATTTAATATAATATTATATAATCTGTATACAATACTATAATAATATTATAATAAATTTATAGCGTCCCCCCAATTCACTGCCTTCCTCCCTATGTCTTCTTTTTTCTACCACTCCCACTGCTCCCTTAGGCACTCGTGCCCACCTGGACCATCTCAACACCCACAG
>NC_068985.1:44051453-44056877 GCF_001194135.2 Octopus bimaculoides
GGGGGGCATAGCGTCCACTTTGAGAACCAAAGGTCTCTGTCATTTATCATTGGTTCTGTGAAGCCCAACACCTTAAAAGTGTGTTTTACATGCCACCAGTATGGGTGCTAGTTATACGACACTGGCCTGAATTGACCACATTGCCTTGGTGAAGCCCACTGCTTGAAAGGTGCATTTTACATTCCACCAGCATGGGTGCTAGTTATGTGACACAAGCATCAACCACAACTGTGATTTCACTTGGCATAAAGGCCTGAAGTTTTGGGGGCTGTGAGTAGTCAATTACATTGACCTCAGTGATCTACTGGCGCTTATTTTATTGACCCTGAAAGGATGAAAGGCAAAGTTGACCTCAGTGGAATTTGAACTCAGAATGTAAAGACAGGTGGAAATACTGCTAAGCATTTTGTTTGGTGTGCTAATAGTTCTGCCAACTCACCACCTTACAGTAGGGCATATAATGAGAGAAAAACAGCACAAGACAGGCTGTTGTCATCTGCAACAACAAAAATGGAAGCCAGGATTGTGACCACTACCTATCACATGCCTCAAGGTTTCATTATGATCCAAATATACTTGAGAAAATGGGTGACCAAAATATGAATCACTAATATGCCATGCTGCAGGAAGCAGGCCTGAATGGTGGCAATGGTGGAAGAGCACAGAGAGGTTATAAGATTCAAGTCCACTTCCCAGCAGAATAAAATGGGAATGTTGCTGGAGTTTCAGATGTTGGTTACACTTGATATTCTTTGAGCCCTCAGATATAGATGGCAAGGACAACACAAAAGCATCTGAAAGGCAAACTGTAGTAAGATTATCATAAAAAGAGAGGCCAGATAGACAAATCTACTGGTTTGATCCCCAAAACTCAGAACTATAGCTGCACTAAGTCAATTTGCAATCCCACCAACTGGAAACAAAAAAAAAGAAGTAAAACAGTCTAACCAGCTGACAAGCCCACAAGAGCTACAGAACACAACAGTTTAAGGAAAAGGAACTACAAACACAAACAACTATGGACAAATGTGCAACATCAAAAATAGAAACAACAGCAGCAACAGTCAGGTCAGATGTGTCGGCATGCACCATTGCAGCATGTTGCTGCATTTACTATTTGTTGGCCTCGTTCCTACTTCTCCTAGGTGACCTGTCAAGCAGAGTCCCAGTCAGTCCCCGTCTCTGTGAGACACTTCCTTATCTGACTTGAACATGTAGCATGTGACTATTCAACATGAACCATCAATCCAGTAAGAAGGATCTAACTTGGAAAATTGAGTGTCTAAGTTGACACTCCTGAATCATACAAATAAAAGGACACATCCCAGTTTCTGAGTATTGTTGTTGGTTGGATGTGAAATCCAACCAATGGTAATCTATAATCCTGTGAAGCGTCCTGGTACCGAAGGAGTTCAAGTGGTTCCAAAAGGTCCCAGACAATACCCAAGGCTCACAGCTATAGAGCAAGACATGGAAGACCAGAGACCTAAAGACCCAAACCTTTGTTCTGCATAGAAATCGGCAGTGTAAATACTCTTGTCCAATGAGTCTACAAGTGCACCAGCTCATCCAAGTCTTTTTAGGATTTCTGACTTGCAGCTAATGCTGCTATGAATCTCACTGCCAAGATAAGTGAAGCGGTCAGCAACTTTAACATTCTCACCTTCAAGGCAGAGTCTTACTAGAAGCCAATGAAGGACAAGATATTTGTCTTGACCTAAGAGACTCTAAGGCTCAATGGTTCCACTTCCTCACTCAATGAAAGGAGAGCACTCTTTAAGACATCCAAAGACTCAACAAGAATAACTACGTCATCAGCAAAGTCTAAGTCTGTAATCCTAGTTACACTAATGAGTGCACCACAACACGGTTGAGTCACCATTTGGCCAATTATGCAGTCTCTGCAGGTTTTGAACATTGTGGGAGCCAAAGCACAACACTGACAAACCCTAGATATAACTGGGGAAAAAGTCAAATGTTGAGCCCCCTATCTGAACTGCACTGATTGTGCTGGGGTACAAGGAGCTCCAGAACCCTCCAAAGCATATCTCTGTTCACCAAGTCTTAGATCTGATGACAGCAGCAGTAATGCATCAGAAACTGAAAAAAACAACCTACAATCACAGCAATAGCTCACCAATGAACGTCTCACCTACATGGGTTTTCTGAAAAGAGAAAGTGTTGTACATGTATGTGTGGAGACAGTTATGATTAGCCAAGGGCGAAACTCAGACTTGGCTGTCACCTTTTGATATAATAAACATATCTATTCACTTCACTTACTAATGGATGAGTTCTATATCAGATATCTTTTGCATTTCATAAAACATATATTTGTATATATATTTTACAACTTTCTCTCTCTCACTCTATGTGTGTATGTATGTATGTATGTATATACATACATATATGTGAGTGTGTGTACACAAATATGCGTGCAGGTACAAAGAATCAATAAAGCTTCATTGGCTAAATATACACATACTCACACACACTCACATATATACATACATACACACACACTTATCATCTTTTTTTTTTTAACTTCTAGCATGGAATGGACACACACACACACACATGCACATAGACCCCCATTTCATACCAATCATTATCATCTCCACTTCACCTCTTATTTCATTTTATTTCATGTAAAAGATAAGACATCACTCACTGCCAACCACGACCACCTCCACAATGACAACCAGCACCAATCCTGTAAAATAAAACATATCTGTATATTTTTTTTTCACACATAATTCCCTGATAAGCTTGGTGTCTCCCAGTTTTTTTACTGTCTCCCAGCCACTTCTATCTGTGTGTTTCTGGTCTATCTCCTTCCAGTGGGAAAAATGTTGAAACTTCTCTCTTTTATCTATACTCACCAACCAACCTACCTACCTACCAACCTGTATTCTGCTGTATTAACATAGAAGTCTGTCTGTTGAATGCAGCTTAGCTTGCAGTTATTTCTATACTGTCACCACTACACATCACTAATACCACAGAGCTCCCTCCAGGAAAACCTTTATGTGGCCACTTGTTGACTGCCTACAAACTAGAAATGGCAGCTCCACATCCCTTTTATCTACATCTGTTAACGCACTATGTCGTAGATGTCTGTCTGTTAGAGTAGCTTTGTTTGCACTGCCACTGCCATTGCCACCACCGTCACCACAGATCCTTTTCTAGGTCTAATTGATCAACTAGAAATACCAGCTATACATTCCTTTTATATACACCTATTAATTTACTATACCATAGAAGTCTGTCTGTTATAGTAGCTTTGCTTGCATACTCCCCCCACACACCATTACCACCACTTTTCTGTATCAACACAGAGCTCTCCAGGGCTAAATGACTAGCTAGAAATAACGGTCACACATCCCTTTTATTTATAACTCAGTAACCTACCATACTACACTTTACTGTATTAATGATCTGTTATATTAGCTTAGCTTGCACATCACCCCAAATTTTACATTTTTCTATCACACTTCCATTGTATGTGATTGCTACAGGATCACCCAGAAACAACAGCCAAATATTCCTCAAATTACATCTTTGGAAATGAATACTTTGGATAATGTATGTGATTCTTGCTCTACTTGTAGAAAAAATGTTGTTATGGTTGGTTATGTGGAGGACAGAGTAACAAGGAATACAGAAACATTTTAGTGCTTGTATATGCAAAGCCTGCAGTAGTAGTAGATGTGATTTGAGTGAAGTTTGGTAACTGCAAAGATAATTCCAGACATGTTTCAATTTTATTAGACCTCTTTAGTCAAGTATATATCTTATTGGCAATTAGCAAACATCAGAAAGACAGAGTGTATAAATGTGTGTGTGTGTGTGTGTACACACACACACACACACACACACAGGGAAAGTGATATAGAGAAAGTATAATCTACAAAATGCAAACAAAGTATTATTCTAAATGCAAATATTTAATTTCCATGTGATTCCAGAACCAGAGTGTTTATTATTAAAGTGATAAATTATAGTGTTGAACATGTTTGTCTAAGTTCCCACCCCTAACAAGCCAATAGACTAAGGGTAGGATTTATAATAATGTTGATGATGTGATGTTATCTTTGTCTGATTATTTAATAATGGTGATAATTATCAGAATTTGAAGAATGATGATAAACACCATTCTGGCTATGCTACTTGTTTTGATAAACATACTCACATGCATTTGTGCATATACATGTACAAATACATCCTTATATGAATATATACATATATATATGCGCTACAAAATTTATACACATGTACATATATGCACAGCAGAATTCATACAAATGCGTATATGTATGTGTGTGTGTATGCTTTGAGATGTTAGTATGCATGTAAATGTGGTGAAGCTCAGCAATCATTTGGAGAAAAGAAGACATTAATCTACACATGCACACACACACACATGTATGTGTGTATGTGTGCATGTGTATATGTATGTGTGTGTGTGTGTGTGTGCATATATATTCTTTTAGTCTTTTACTTGTTTCAGTCATTTTAACTGTGGCCATGCTGGAGCACGACTTTTAGTTGAACAAATCGACCCCAGGACTTATTCTTTGTAAACTCAGTACTTATTCTATAGGTCTCTTTTGCTGAAGTGCTAAGTTACAGGGATGTAAACAAACCAGCATCAGTTGTCAAATGATGATGGGGGGGACAAACACAAACACACAAATACATATATATACATACATATACACACACACACGCACACACACACATATATATACAACAAACTTCTTTCAGTTTCCATCTACCAAATCCACTCACAAGGCTTTGGTCGGCCCAAGGCATTAGTAGAAGACACTTGCCCAAGGTGCCATGCAGTGGGACTGAACCCAGAACCATGTAGTTGGGAAGCAAGCATCTTACCATACAGCCATTCCTATATAAATATATATATGTGTGTGTGTATGTGTGTGAAGGCAGCAAGCTGGCAGAAATGTTAGCACACTGGGTGAAATGTTTAGTGGTATTTCGTCTGCCGTTACATTCTGAATTCAAATTCTGCCAAGGTCAACTTTGCCTTTCATCCTTTCAGAGTCAATTAAATAAGTACCAGTTATGCACTGGGGTCGATGTAATCGACAAAATCCCTTTGTCTGTCCTTGTTTGTCCCTCTGTGTTTAGCCCCCTGTGGGCAATAAAGAAATATATATTTATATAGATAGGGTGATAAATTGAATATTAATTCAATTTAAAACCAAGTGGCCTAGCATATAAAAAAAATCTGAAAATTCAGAAAAAATTGTACCACACGTGTATAAGGGATGACCACTAGGTGGACATCCAATATGCTAGAAAGAGGTCATCAACGACCCAACCACAAAGAAAAATAATGTTCTCCAGAAAAATTTCGCAAAAACACCAGAACAGGACAAAATGAGAAATATACAGAATAAA
>NC_068985.1:44063554-44069756 GCF_001194135.2 Octopus bimaculoides
TGTGATGCCCTTAGATGTCCGGGGCCGCACGCGCGCTACACTGGAGGTATCAGCGGGCGCGTCTCCCCCGGCCCGAAAGGGTCGGGAAACCTCTGAACCACCTCCCGTGATAGGGATCGGGGCCTGGAACCAACCCCGTGAACGAGGAATTACCGGTGCATGTGTGTTTATTATGAACAACATTATACACCTACCCAATTATTATTTCATCACTATTTCAGCAAGTACAGGGGGAATCAATATAATTTGCAGAACTATACACGAATTGTTTACATGAAATAAGACTTGCAAGTCTTGCAACTGTACATGAATTGTCTTCATGAAATAAGATTTGCAAGTCTTATTTCATGAAGATGATGATGATGAGCGTTCCAGTTGATACAATCAACTGAACAACCTGCTTATGAAATTAACGTGCAAGTGGCTGAGTGCTCCACAGACACATGTACCCTTTCTTCAGGGAGATTCACTATGACCAGGAATGAGACAAGGCTGGTACAGGTACAACTCATTTTTGCCAGCTGAGTAAATGGGAGCAACAAGAAGTAAAGTGTCTTGCTCAAGGACACAACCCACTCCCAGGAATTGAACTCATGACCTTACGATCATGAGCTGAATACCCTAACCACTGGGCCACACACCATCATATTTGATCATGCTAGCACTAACATGCAGTATAATTTATAAGTAGCATATTAATAATAATCTTTTCTATAGGCACAAAGTCTGAAATTTTGGTGGGGGGATAGTTGATTACATTGACCCCAGAGCTCAACTGGTACTTAATTTATCGACTCCAAAAGGACAAAAGGCAAAGTCGACCTCGGTGAAATTTGTACTCAGAACGTAGCGGCATTTTGCCTGGCGTGCTAACGGTTCTTTTCTACTCTAAGCACAAGGCTCAAAATTTTTGGGGAGGGGGCCAGTTGATTAGATCGACCCCCTGTATGCAACTGGTACTTAATTTATCGACCCCGAAGAGATGAAAGACAAAATCGACCTTGGTGGAATTTGAACTCTGAACATAGTGACAGATAAAATACCGCTAAGCATTTCGCCTGGCGAGCTAAGAATTCTGCCAGCTCGCCATCTTTAGCATATTAATAATATTCTCAACATACCATGTCTGTTCTTTGCAGTTAACTATCTGTCTGATCTATAGATGTATTTCGCTGAAATTAGTATCTCTGCTTCTGATTGTTTACCTCTTAAAACTGAACTTATCCCAGACTATCAGCATGAATGGAATTAATTTTTTCAAAAGAGTTTCAATTCTATAACTGTCATTCAATTTAAAGTATTTTTATCTCTGAATATTATTTTCACTGTTTCTTAGTGCCAATTCTAAAATATTCCATTAAGAATATATTAATGCGTTTCCCCACAACTCTGCTAGAAGTAATTGAATTTAGTTTGGTTCAGTTTCACTTGACTTCTTCCTGAGTTATTTTCCAGTAATTTATTTTTTAAAAATATACTAATTTAAAAAAAATCTTCTTTTGTTATTATTTATACATATGCATATATATGTATATATGTGTGCATGTGTGTTTATTATGAACAACATTATACACCTACCCAATTATTATTTCATCACTATTTCAGCAAGTACAGTGAAACATTTAGAAATAATACATTTCTAAATCTCTCAGAGAGATTTATGCAGTAGTGATACGATGAAGTAGTTGTATTATTCCCTTCAGGGGACTGTCACATTAAGTTGACAGCATACAACTACTTCACAGTGAAACATGTTTTACTGAAGAGGTCTAATTATACTGAAACATGTCAAGAGTTGTCTCTTGTACTTGCCAGAATAATTAAGATAGCATTGTTTATTGAGCTAATGTTGTCTTTTCCTCACCCTATTATTTATAATTAGATATTACTCATTACATCAAATGTGCTAACAATGAATTATCTATTGTTTTGTCACCCAGATAGTATCTCTGAGTAATTAATCTCAGTAATTTCTTTTAAAAATTATTGTAGTCCACCTCATTCCTTAACCTTTCTCCACCTTTATCTTCCGATTTTCTCTTTTAAAACTTTGTTTCTCCCTTCTGCTGTCTCGCTGTGTTGTTGTTAGCAGTCCCCTATAACATATTTGTAGCTTATGAATACTGGCTGGGCAATTCTGTTGGACATTTTTATCTGCATTCAACACATTTATCTATGACAATCTTCCTTCTAGTGTGTCTGCAGTCCTATAGTGCAGGATGCACTGAGATGATTGGGTGTTGCTGTTTAGATGCTGGTGATTTGGCATGACTGGCAGGAAATTGAACCCATTTTGGCAATAGCTTGCTTTTGCTGACTGAGCTTTTTGGCACTGGTGGCAAATATGTGTATACATACAGTCTCACAGAGGCAAAGAGGTTGAGCTCCTTTCGAATGTTGGGCTTCACAGAGGCAATGACTGAGACTTTGGCATTATGTTGTGCTTGAGAAGAAGACCCATCAAGCCAAGTAAAATCACAGTCGTGGCAGACACTGGTGTCACTCAAATGGCACCTGTGCTGGTGGAACATAAAAGCACCTTTCAAGCATTGGGCCTCACGGAGGCAATGGCTGAGTCCATTTGGCATTATGTTGTGCTTGAGAAGAAGACCCATCAAAACAAGTAAAACTGCAGTCATGGCAGTACTGGTGTCACACAAATGGCATCTGTGCCAGTGACACATAAAAGCACCCATTACACTCTTGGAGTGGCTGGTGTTAGGAAGGGCATCTAGCAGTAGAAATCATGCCAAAACAGAATTAATATCCTAAAACAAAAGTGCCACGTAAAAAGCACTGGTGCTGGTGTTACATAAAAAGCACTGGTTCTGGTGCCATGCAAAAAGTGCCCAGTATACCCTGTAAAGTGGTTAGCATTAGAAAGGACATCCAGCTGCAGAAACCAAGCCAAAATGGATAATCAAAACTAGTGTGGTCTCTGGCTTTGCTAGTTCCTGTCAAGATGGCTAACTTATGCCAGCATGGAAAACGGTCATTAAATGTTGATTAGTTTAGTAGTTATGTGTGTACAAGTTAGTTGTCAACCAGAATAGAAAAATGCTTCATGGTGCCAAAGAGTCAGCGTCGAATCAGTGATGCCAAACAGGCAAAGCCAAAACAGCTGTACTAAAACATCTTAAAGACCAATTTAGAACATACATGGGATCTCTATTTCTAAATGAGGGAGACTTGGTTACTGAATGAGCAAGTCCAAACCACACCTAGAGAAAGGTCACCTGATTGATTGGTCATTAACCCTTTAGAGTTCAGATTACTCTGTCAAATGTAATGCTTATTTATTGACATTGTTTTGAATTAATCATGCATTATCTTTTAGCTTTGAGATTTCAATGATATGATTGCTTATTTTCAGAATGACATTGTAGGGTAGGTGTGAGAAGCCAGATTTGATCAATCTGAATGTAAAACAAGGTTTTGGGGTCAGTTAGAGCCTCTTTAAATGCTAAAGGGTTAAGCCATTCTAATCCCAGCCATGCAAATGTATTGTCTTCTGCTATCACAAAGGCCTTTGGTCTAGAGTTGCAGTTTTCTTTTTATTAGATTTGCTGATTAACTCTAGGTCAACCATGATCCACCAAAGCTATGATCTAGTCTTTCATCTTTCTCCTCATTGGTGGACATGTTAATTAGCTGAAGGTTAACTTTATCCAGTAAACATGATCAAAAGCATTCCACCAATGATCATCTTACCATCCTTTTTAAGATGTTTCAAATGTAATTTGAGGGAAATTTGGTTGGTTTTTCTAGCAGGTTAAGTGACTGTATGGAAATTCTCATTGGCTGATGGAAGTTATATGTAGTTTTAGATTCAGTCCTGTTGCATGACTTCTTGGGCAAATGTTTTCTACCACAGATCCAGGTGGATCAGTTTTGAGAGTGAAATTGAGTAGATGGAAACACTACAGAAACCTGTTAAGTAGAATATACCTGTTCTTAGTTGGTAAACATAATCTTCCACCTTGTTTAATATTACTGTAGCAGAAGCATGTTTGCTCTTTACCTTTAGGTATCCACATTTTGCCTCTTTACCCTTTTAGTATTGTAATAAATGTTGTAGTCATTTTTATCGTGTCTTCAATACTTATTGATGTTTGTTATCCTGACTCTTATTAACCCAGAAGATATTAATCGCCATGGCTTACGTCACACACACATCCTTTCCATTTTGCTAAATTACCAACACTTAGGTCTTTGGGTGCTTTTAGTGAATCCACTCTAAGTATATTTGGTGAAGATCTGTGGTCCTATGGTCCATGCATGCATAACAAGTTGTGGTTTTTCCCTTCTTCAGTCTTGGAGAATGTAGAAAGGCATGAGTGCAACACTCTCACTCATTCATAAAAAAATAATAAAAAAAAAAACCAACAAGAATTCGAAAGAATGTCAAAAATTATAATTGTAGTAATATCAAATTTTTTATTCAGAAATATACATTACATGATTAGTTTTCTCTTTCTATATTTTGAAAAATTATTCTTTGTTGTTATAAAACTTACAATTAGCTTCAGATGAAAGAATGTATAAACTCTACAACATGTATTGAGTATGTTTTCCTTCTGGTTAGACATATGATGATATAAACCTCCATCTAAGTTGCATAAAAATAATAAATGTCTTAATCCAATCTGATACCAGTTGTTTGCATATCTATACTTTATTCTATCATACACATACCAGCTCGTTTGAAATAAGCCAATCATCATTTAGGCAGCTATAGCATTTTAAGCAGCAGTTAGAGTTTAGGCAGGAAGTCAACCTGAGCACATATATACCTATCATTGACATAATATTTTATATATATATATATATATATATATATGAAAATAGTAATTAGTTATAACATAATTAGTTAAATTCTTTTAAATATGTCAGAATAATTATAGTACTGAGCAGCAAGATACCTCTTGAGCTAATAATTAACTATGACGTTAGGGGTTCTGGTTTTTAATTTAATAGATCAAAATTGGTTGAATTTCTAAAACTGAAATTCAATAAAAAAAGTTTACTTTTTTTAATAACTTCAGATTTAATTTTTAGTTTCTTATATTACAACTTAAAATTTCAAATTAAATAAATAAAGTGAAAAAACTATTTTAAAAACCAAAATTGGATAATCCTCTAAAATTCCAAAATAGGATTTTGATGGCCAAATTTGATATTTTGGTATTTTTTAAAATCCAAATTCAAGTTCAGATTTCAATTATACATTTAAAAAAAATTTGTGATTCAAATTTTTCCCCTCTTGATTTTAATTTATGGAAACACGACAGTTTCCTAAATTTGAAATTTCAAACTGAATATGTGAGAAAAAAAAAAAATAGTATTCTAATCTTTGGAAATTACAGTCCTAAAAAAAGTGAGGGTTGACAAAAGAAGTGAAATGGAGAGATGAAGCTGATATTTCAATAAAAAATCAAGTAATATCATTATTATAATAATTTTTAGCACACTAGTTATATAGGAATCAATTTTGTCCTTTCCAACATAGTTTGCCAAAAGAAAAGACATCAAATCTTGTTTTCCATTTTATTCAGGTTTCAACAAGATTCTCATAGGTTCTTTGAAAAGAATGTTGGAAACAATAATAATAAAATATCAAAATTGAAACCATGTATGCCTATTTCCTTTGATGTTGTTTTAATGTACCAGTAGCATTGATGTCTATCAAACAACATTCCTATTGTTCCATATGCAAAAGGCTTCAAGACTTGCTATCCGAGGTTTCCACAAGGCTGTCATAATTCAGAGAGTAATAGGAATGGTGTTGGATGTTTCTGATCAATAACACTGGATGTTTAGTTCATCAAAGAGATGTGTGTATATATACCTGAAAAAGCAAAAAAAATAAAAAAATTAAATAACCATGAAATATTATTTTTTGCCAGTGCCCCTAGACTGGCTCATGTGCGGGCAACGCATGAAATCTTTCGAGCGAGATCGTTGCCAGTGCCCCTGGACTGGCTCATGTGCGGGTGACACATGAAATCTTTCGAGCGGGATCGTTGCCAGTGCCCCTGGACTGGCTCATGTGCGGGCGACATGAAATCTTTCGAGCGAGATCGTTGCCAGTGCCCCTGGACTGGCTCTTGTGCGGGTGACACATGAAATGTTTCGAGCGAGATTGGGGCCGTCGTAGGATTTTCGAGCGAGATCGTTGCCAGTGTTCCTGGACTGGCTCATG
>NC_068985.1:44070181-44072620 GCF_001194135.2 Octopus bimaculoides
AACGCATGAAATCTTTCGAGCGAGATCGTTGCCAGTGCCCCTGGACTGGCTCTTGTGCGGGTGACACATGAGGTTTTTCCAGCTGTAGAAACTCTGTCAAATCAGATTGGAGCCTGGTGTAGCCATCTGGTTTCACCAGTCCTCAGTCAAATCGTCCAGCCCATGCTAGCATGGAAAGCGGACGTTAAACGACGACGACGACGACGAAATAATATTGTATTAGTTTATTTGTTATGATGAGGAAGTACTGGCTGGGTTCACAGCCTTTTCATCTCTCTATGGAGAAAATGTCGCAGTATGTCTGTAAAATTAGTGCAGTTGATGACGAGTTTGTGTTTATTTATCAGGGGGATAGTTGGAGCAGAAGGTATAGGACCTGTTGATATTGATATAAACACACAGTATTTGGTGTTATGTAGAGGAGTTTGAAGGGAGAAGTGACAAGGTAATATTACTCCATGGCTGGACATGTTTTCATGGAAGATTGGAAATGATTGACACAATTTGTGATAGTGACACTTGTTTACAACTATTGTGCAATGTCAAGACAAGGAGACACAGACACACACATAATGAATTTTTTTCAGATCCCTACTACCAAATACACTGACAAGGTTTTGGTTGGCCTGGTTCTATGGTATAAGACACTTGCCCAAGTGATACTCACATCTTACACAGAAACTGTGTGGAAGCCTGTTGAAATGCCTTTTTTTCTTGTGGGTGGCAGACTTAATCCTTTATCATTCACATTGTTCTATCAAAAGCAATTCTTATTTATTCACTTTGTTGTGAATAAATAATGCATTACAATGTAGTTTTGAGATTTTGATGTGGTAACTGTTAATTTTTAGAATGATATTGTAGGGTTGGTGTGAGGGGTCAAATCTGGTTGGTTTGAACACAAAAAATATATTTTGGCTGGATATAGCTGGTTTAAATGCAAAAGAGTTAAACCACCAGCTGGTTTAACATCATCTGGTCCATGAGAGTTTCCTCTGTTGCAAATATTTGGGCAAGGTCTCCTGCCTGAGGATAACTTTTGCCTTCCATTCTACCAATCCCACAGGCCCTGAGAAAGGGTCGTGAGCATGGCTCTTCCACTTCTAACAAAATTATTATCGTTTTATCTTTCACTCCCTTCAGTCATTGGACTGAGGCTATGCTGGAGCATTGGATTGAAGGATTTAGTCAAACCAATTGACTCAGATACTTTTTTTTTTTAAGTCTTGCACTTAGCAGTTTCAGCAAGAGAAACTGATGAACTAAGTTATGGGGATGTAAACAAACCAACACCAGCTGTCAAGTAGAGGTGGGATAACATACAAAAACACAGACACACATGCATTATACATATGCATACATAACACAGTTTCTGTCTATCAAATTCACTCACAAGACATTAGTTGGCCTGGGGATATAGTAGAAGACACTTGCCAAGGGTACCATGTAGAGGGACTGAACCAGAAACCATGTAGTTTCAAAACAAGCTTCTTAACCATAGAGCTATGCCTGTGCCTATTATAAGAAATAAAATAATGAAAGTTTAAGTCCTGTTCATATCCTGGTTAGGAAAATATAAATATATTGCTGTGCCTAATTATTAAGTTCTGTTAAGGTAGTGACTAAAAAACACAAAGACACTGCTGTACCCAGCCTTAGACCATAGTCTGTAATAATCTTTGCTGTCATCAGTTCAAAGCCTTTTGTATGTTCTAGCCATTCCTCTGGAGGAGTTGTTGACCATTCTGCAAGATTCCTTTTGGTCCCCTGTTGCTAAATCAATATCCTCATTCACCAAAGATTCATCAATAATGATGCCTTGTCGTTTTTGGTTTAGGTTAAATAGGCTTGGAGCTATGACTCAACAGATGCCGGTGTCACCACAATATGTATGCACTGTTAAGTTGTTTTACATGCATGAAGAGTGATTTTGATCAATAATATCTATTGAGTGATGGGATAAGGAACTGGGAAGTTCTCAGTTTGCCATTCTGACCTAGTGCATGAACACACACACACACTATGCACAAACAAACATATACTATACATATGCACACACATACATATATCATATATACAGATATATATATATATATATATATATATATATATATATATATATATACACATACATCCACCCATGCATGCATATATAAAACGTATATGAACACCAATTCATATGAACATACGCCTTGCTCTTATGATTGACTTGGCTGTTTATTCTGCTGCTTCATATGTGTGTATTGGCATAAACGTCAATAATGATAACACACACACACATATATGTTTATGCCTATAGTTCAGTGCTGATCATAGTGGAGTGTGAAGTTGTTACATTATGGGGAAAGGGAAAGACAGGGGACTTTGATGTGTTAATGTATGCATGCATATGTATATATATATATATGTATATATATATATATATATATATATATATAT
>NC_068985.1:44073069-44073848 GCF_001194135.2 Octopus bimaculoides
TATATATATTCTCTCTTTTTTTTTTATTAGTTTCAGTCATTTGACTACAGCCATGCTGGAGCGCTGCCTTTAGTCAAAGAAATCAACCCCAGTTCTTATTCTTTGTAAGCCTAGTACTTATTCTATCGGTCTCTTTTGCCGAACCACTAAGTTATGGGGATGTAAGCACACCAACATTGGTTGTCAAGAGATGGTAGGTGGGACAAACACAGACACACACAAATATATACAAAAACATATGTATGATGGGCTTCTTTTCAGTTTCCATCCACTAAATCCACTCACAAGGTTTTGGTCGACCCGAGGCTATAGTAGAAGACACTTGCCCAAAGTGTCACACAGTGGGACTGAACCCAGAACAATGTGGTTTGAAGAAAGCTACTTACCACACAGCCATGCCTGTGCCTATGTTGTTTTTGTTTTCATTTGTTTCAGTCATTTGACTGTAGCCATGCTGAAGCACCACCTTTAGTTGAAGAAATCAACCCCAGGACTTATTCTTTGTAAGCCTAGTACTTATTCGGTTGTCAAGAGATGGTGGGGGATAAACACACACACACACATACACATAAAATATATACAGATATGATTAGCTTCTTTTCAGTTTCCATCTACCAAGTCCACTCAGAAAGCTTTGGTCAGCCTGAGGCTATAGTAGAAAACACTTGCCCAAAGTGCCATGCAGTGGGACTGAACCTGGAACCATGTGGTTGGGAAGCAAGCTTCTTATCACACAGCATTGCATGTACCTATGTATATTATATTATATTATATTATAT
>NC_068985.1:44074957-44079507 GCF_001194135.2 Octopus bimaculoides
TATGTATATACACATCATCATCATCATTTAACATCCATTTTCCATGCTGGCATGGGTTGGATGGTTTGACTGGGTCTGGGAAGCTAGGAGGCTGTACCAGACTCCAATCTGATCTCGCAGAGTTTATACAGCTAGATGCCCTTCCTAACGCCAACCACTCCGAGTGTAATGAGTCCTTTTTACGTGCCACTGGCACGGGGGTCACCACTACAATTTCCAGTTGATTTGATTTGATTTTGCTATTGATGTACTTGATGATATATATACACACACACACACACACACACACACATATACACATATATATACATATATTTATACATATATACACACACACATGTATATAATGTGTGTGTGTGTATATATATATATATATATATATATATATATATATATATATATAATACATATATGATATGTTGGTGGTGTTGTTTAGCCCCAGTTCAGCATTGATCTTGTAAATCATCTGATTATATGTCGTTCTAGCCATGACCAACCTATCTTATTTTCACAGAAGCCTCCATTATCTCATGTGTCCTTTCATTATTTAATTCAAGCAAATCAGATTGATTACAACTACATTAGAAAGACTCACTTACTGGCTTTTAGTTGTTTGGGTGGTGGTGAAATGGTTGAGGAGTGTGTGGTAGTGGTTGTGTTGCTGAGGAAGTAGCGTGGGCCCGGAGGTGTAATAGTGTCTTGGTATGGTGGTGGTGGTGGTAAGAGTAGTGTCTGGGTGTGGCAGTGGGCGCAGTACCTAGGTGAGGTATGACAGTGAGAGGGTGGTGTCTATAGTTGATGTATAACAAACAGTCTTGTGTATGGGTAGGTGCAAAGGAGGTGTTCTGACATATGGTGGCGGTGCGTGACCTGTGGTACATGCAGTGTTGCGTAACAGCTGAAATAAAGTGTGATGTCATAGAGCAGCTGAGATTAACAGCAGAAGAGTGTTGCAGTGGTGGTGATGGTAGTGAGGGAGGTGGAGGAGAAGAGTGTCTAGCAATAAGATGTTTTAGCTAAATTAAATGTCTTGTTGTCATAGAGATGAGGGTGGCGATGGTAGTGGCAGCAGTGGAGATTGTAGTGGCGGTGACGGCAGAGGTGACTGCAGCGGGGCAGTAGCAGTGTGATTGCAGTGGCAGCAGTGGTGGTAGTGACATGGTGGATAAAAGGTTTTGATTTGACTAACCAGCTAGCAAGATGATGGTGTTGGTGGTGGTGGTGGTGTTGGTGTTGGAAGTTTTCACTCCACTGAACACGCATTAAAAAACAAACAAACAAATAAACGCAAGTCAACTGAAGCCACTTACTTGATAAATTACATTTGTTTGTCTTGAAACAGTTTGATGAGATAGTTTTTTTGAGATATTTCCTATCCTTTTCCTACCGCTCTTATCGATCACTGCTCATAACTCTCAGCCATACCGAACCATTAGCATGACACCACCACCACCACCACCACCGCTATCACTGCTGCTCAACCCCTACCAATCACTGCAGCTCTGCAGCAGAGAGAGACTTCCACTGGACAAACGCAGGAATACGTCACCGCCAACCGATAATAGCCAAGACATATTGCTGATGCTGTTGATGTGATGCTGCAATGCTCAGCAATATATAAGCATAGCCATCTTCACAGCACTAACTTATTACAGTTCTTCGTTATGGTGCAACAGATGCAGCAGCAGTCATTGAATAATGTGTTTTAACATAATCTATATTTATATAAAACAAAAGTTGATCAATTTCCTTCAGTTTTCTTTTTCTGTCAGAAACTGAACTGAAAGAGTGTAGGTGTGGCTATGTGGTTAACAAGTTTACTTTGTAATAATGTGGTTTTGGAAGTATTAGGGTCAATTTGACTAAAACTCTTCAAGGTGGTGCCCCAGTATGGATGCAGTCCAATGACTGAAACAAGTAACAGAACAAAAAAAATTTATTTTGATTTTTGGCATTTTCTTTTTATTATATAATGTTATGAATGTAGTGCGCTGGCAGAATTGTAAGTACGCCAGACAAAATGCTCAGCAGCATTTTGTCTTTACGTTCTGAGTTCAAATACTACCAAAGTTGGCTTTGCCTTTCATCTTATGGAGACCAATAAAATAAGTACCAGTTGAATACTGGGATTAATGTAATTGACTATCATCCTCCCACTAAGTTTCAAGCCTTGAGCCTATAGTACAAAGGATTAGCTTCAAAATGATATCTTACTGAACAGACCATTGATCTAAGGTGTGTCAACCATGACCTAACCAAGGACTATATTACCCATGGTGTTTTTTTTAGGGGGGCAACAATGTGTGATATGAGGGAGCTTTGTCTGCTATATCTAGCAGGTTGAATGACCATATAAAGGCTCCTTGTTGAGCTGTGCTTTGCTCTTATACCCAATGTTTTACCTTATATGTAAGAAAACAAAAGGACCTACAGATAGCCAAACAGACAAAGTATGAAACAGCACTGAGAGGTCAGTGGCCTGTCTACTGCAACCAGCACTATATGCAGTGCTGGATTAACCATTAAGCAAAATAAGCACATGCTTAGGGCATTAAGGGAAGGGATGGGCACCACAGAAATGGTAAATGGTTTATGGCACAAAAGAAATCACTTTAAACTTGTTAAAATAATATTCATAAAACCCTGTCTCTACTAAGTATAGAAGCAGAAGTTTTACGTAAAATTAATTTTAACAATATCATCGAAGACTTTGCAATTGAATTAAAAAACCCAAGGAGAAAACTTTTCGAATATATATAAAGTGGAAGTATACAAAAATAAACGTTGTTCCATCTTACTGTGAATTTTGTTTCATTTTGAAAAATAACAATTTATTTTATGGTTTATTATTGTTTACATTTTGAACCATTTACATATACTTGAGGGCACCAAAACCTTTTAAGTGTTCAGGGCCTCTATGAGTGTTAATCCGTCCCTGACTATATGGCATCTCTCTGTTAGTGAAATGGCACAGTCCAATTTACTGTAAGTAGGTAGGGGGTTCACATTAGAAAAATATGGTAGCACCTTAAAATTGATAAGTATTTTATTGACTAGCAGTGTTGCTTTTCAGTCTACAGGTATAATGGCATTCTATTGGAGAAGGGAATTGGGAGGAAATTTCTTGTCTGTTTAACATTAAGGAAACTGGTGATAGGTATAACTGTGTGGCTAAGAAATTTGCTGCACAATAGCTTTGAGGATCTGAGTTCAATCCCACAATGTGGCATCTTGAGTAAGTGCATTGGGTTGACCAATGCCTTGTAAGTGGAGTTTGGTTAGTGGGAATTATGTAGAAGCCTGTCATGTATGTATGTGTGTATCTTTTGTATAGAGTGTGCCAAAAGTCATGCACAAAATAAAATAATGATGAATACATACGTACTTGCTGATGATGAACAAAATGAATAATAATAATAATAATAATAATCCTTGCTACAATAGGTACAAGGCCTGAAATTTGTGGGGAGGGGTAAGTTGATCACATTGACCCCAGTCTATGACTGGTACTTAATTTATCGGCTCCTTTAGGATGAAAGGCAAAGTTGACCTTGGCGGAATTTGAGCTAAGACAGGTGAAATACTACTAAGCGTTTTGTCCGGGGTGATAATGATTCTGCTAGCTCACCGCCTTTGATAATAATAATTATAGTAACAATGTAATATAAATAAAATATCAAATGGTTTTGGTGCGTGACTTTTAGTCCACCCTGTACATTAGGAAAAGATGGAAGTGTTAGGAGCATTATAAAAAAACGCTTTATTTCATGCTGTTGCAGTCTACTCAACTGGGGAAAACTAAGTAATCCTGCAATGGACTGGTGTACCATCCAGGGAAGAATATATACATTCCAGAGAAACCAAGATACCGGGAAACCAGCCCTATGCTTCTTATGGAGTAATGTGGACTAGCCATATAAGGGAAAACCTTATAAACAGATTGTTATCAAATCTGTTTGATGTCCATTAGAAATCTAAAAGGTTATCTGTTTGTTATGCAATGTCTAAATATTTGGTAATGCAATCTGTTTATAAGGTTTCCCTTATGTAACAGATATTATTGTTAATGAACATAGGAAAAATGATGTAATTAATTTATGAAATGACTCTAGATTTGTGGTTTTTCTATATGTACTCTGATCTTTTTAACTATGTAAACCAGTGAAAGGAAACTTGGTCTATGATACACAATGTCTTTGCAGTTTTCTCTTATGATACATGAGGCTGCACATATTGCTCCAAAATACTGGCTTTATTCCAGGCAATTTAAATTCAAATGATACTATACAATTATGTGTGTGTGTGTGTGTGTGTGTGTGTGTATACACACATACATACACACACACATGTATGTAAATGACCTGTCAACAACAAGACTTACATAAATGAAAGAAGTTATCATTAATTTTATATAGCTCAGGTTATCTGAGGTCAAAGAAAATTCAACTGCTCTCTGTAAGCTAACCATCATATATATATATATATATATATATGATTGACCGTTGACTGAACACTATTCCATTTTTTTTCTCCATTTTTTTTCTCCGTGT
>NC_068985.1:44079579-44080378 GCF_001194135.2 Octopus bimaculoides
CTACACATGGAAATGTAAGGGGAAAGTAAGCAGAAAATAAGCGAAAATGCACATTGGAAATCAAAAAAAGTGACGGCTTTTTATGAAAAGTAACGATAGATATATACAATTAGATGAACTGAGGTAGGAATAAAGGTAATAAAAGTCATTATTGTGAGTTGTTAAAGAAATTTAAAAGCATACCGGTTTCGTAATATTACTAATCATTGCTTTGAATGCACACCAAATTCTAAACGGTGTCAAGTCTATTAGTCCCTTAGTAAAAAGATTATGTGTAAGGGAGGTAAGTAGTTCTGGATTTGGTGCAATTAAGGTAAATCTGGATCTGTAATGTGAATGGTGTATGGGATGTATAGGGGTTAGTGGCATTAAATGGAAGATTAGTAGTGTTCTATATTATGTTATGTGTTCATATTTAGTTGAGGAAGATATTTATTAATGAAAATTGCCTCTTTATTCATTCTTTGTTGTGTTGAGGTGTTCTGTAAACATTGATAGAAGGGAAAAACTAGGAAATTAGGATTAAGATTCCTTGCACACCTTTCTATGTGTCCACTGACCTGTATCTGTCTGTAATGTGGGTGGCAGATTTGTTCTTTGTGGAGAGTGGTTCTTCTATGGAGTGATATTCCTGTTTGGCCAATATAGTTATTACTGCACCCTAAGCATGTAATGGCATAGATTAGATTTTCCGAGGCACAGGTGAAATTTGATTTAATCTTAAATATTTCACCTTGTTTAAAGTGGAACTCTGAACCCTCCAAAAGGTGGGGGCAAGTACCACAGTTAGGTCGACCAC